>NC_041057.1:11862279-12080899 GCF_900634775.1 Gouania willdenowi
ATGTCTCCACAAGTAACATCTGGAATTCAGTAATCATGCTCTATCAAAAAAAAATTAGATAATTGCATATGAACGGTTTTTTTCTTTGATTGAAAGTTGTTGTTTTTTTGATTGAATAATAAATACACAAATCTACCTCCATATGATTCATCCTTCTGTTTTCGTTAGGCATTCTATTTTTGTTGCAACAACTTTTCAATGTTTTTGTTTTGTTTTTTTGCCACACCCACCGCAGCAGGTGGAATCCTTTGCCAGAGCGAATAGGTAAATAAAGGATTTGGCAATGCAAAAAGACTATATTTAGTGATGCAGGTGTTGCCAGTGGCTTTATTCAACTCACCAGGGAAAAAAAGAGAAATAGCAAGTGATTGTGTTGCATTTAGGGCTGGGCGATATGGACCAAAACTCATATCTCGATATTTTTTGTCAAAATTGCGATATACGATATTAATTTAACTCAAAGTCTCACCAGCAAGACAATACTGCGTTAAATTTGCTGATGAAAAATGCCACACAGGCACATTTATTGCACAATATGTGCCACTTTTGGTGTTTTCTCACCCTAAGGGACAGTACGTGTGAGTGTGTTTTGTAGTGTGGCTTGTTTAGGGGAAGGTTTGTGTTAGTATGCACTCAGCAATCCATTTAAATGGTTCATGCTGTTCTGAAAAGCAATGAAAGCAGCAATTTTTAAAACAAGTATTTTTTTTAAAAAAAAAAAGCTATAAAATATATATCTCCGAAATGTGGAAAAATGGTAAAAAAGGACACTGTTTGGCTGTACTTTGAAAAATATTAAATACTTCTATGATGTGATTTGTACTGTGTGAGTGTATGAATAAAAACAAGTAAAAAAAATATAGATACAGTATATCTTTATACATAGGCGATATTGTCAGTTTCTATATCACCAAAATAGGAACCTCAATATATCTTGAATCACGATATATTGTGAGTCAGATTTGGGGTCAATTACATTTTTCAGTTACAATTAAATTATGACTACAGTGACAAAGCATTTTTTCCCATTACAATTAAATTGCAATTACTTTTTATCTTCAGAAAGTCAATTACAGCTACGTTCTCAATTACTAAAGATCCTATTCCAATTAATCACAATTACTGAGCCTGAAATAAAGCATCTGAACCTTTTTTGTGTCAGTATACTACTAGATTGAAATTTTTTTAAATGGCAAAATGTGGGAAAGCTTGATATGAAACATATTTGAATAATTATTAACTACATATGTGTAGAACTGTACATAGAACTGTAACATGGTTCCCCAGTTTTACGTTAAATTGCAATTGACAATTGTTTTTTTATAGAATTTTCATGGCAATTAAAAAATACAAAGTCAATTACCTGGACCGATTTTAACAATGACAATTACAATTACGCCATAATTGTAATTAATTATCTGTGCACCCATCGAGTGTAGCAATGAGTCTAAAGCCCAAAGCTGTACAGTATTTACAGTCTGATCTGAGTGTGACGGCTGTGTATTGTGGACTTTCTGCCGAGGTAATCTTTGACCCCTGCTTATGTTGACTCAGGTCTCTGTAAGATTTTATGACATGCAACAGGAGCGGCAGCTTCGGCATGTTTTAGTTTCGTCACAGACACGCAGTGAAAAGTTCAAGTGCTCACGAGGGCGGGGGCTGATATGTAGTGGGCTCAAACACAGAGTTTGAATTACATTGTTGGAAATGTTTGTGCCTCGTGTAGCGTATTTATAGCTCTGTCAGTCAGATAATCTCACACACGTATGCGGTGAGTGGAATAATATGATAGTCATACATATGAAAATCTGCAGAAATCAGAGCTACATCACAAAGCATTTGCTCGTGCAAAAGAAAGTGGCACTAGTTTTAATGCCCGTTGTGTCTTTTTTGCCACTCGTAACTAATTACTTTAAGTTTTTACCATTAATCGCTTGCCCGTGTTACCCCTGCCCTAGAGCTGCACTGTGAAGGCCAAAATGATAATCAAGATTATTTAGATCAATAATGCAATCACAATTACTTATCTTATTAGGGAAACATCTCTGTTTTCAATGCACTACTTCATAACAAACAATAGGTGTACAGTTTACAGTGCAAAATGAAGCTTAAAAATAGAATTATAATTAAAAAAATATAATTTAAAAAGATTTCCCCAATAATTTAAAATGTACCAAAGCCTAACTGAATAAATACGCTATTACAGAGTGCAGAGCCCTTGTTTTAAATCTAAATTATGCCGACGATCAGGTTAATTTATTCGTGGCAACTAAAATCGTGATTACGATTAAAATTTGATTGATTGTGCAGCCCTACTCTGCCCTATAACTTATGACTGTATTTAACTTTGAATATTGCTTTTCTTTTTGTAATGTTTTGAGCGGTCGGTGTATAATTGCATTGTGGGATGTGGAGTCCAGTAGACGGATGCGTACAAGTGTTTTTACTTCATTCAACAAACTTTCAAGTGGTTTTTCCTACTTTTTGCATCTTTTTTTGAGCAAATGATATTCGATTTATTGTGCCGACACTATGCCTTTATCTGATAAGAAATTATTGTCTCCAGCGGCTTTAACTTTCTGAAATGGAAATAATAAAACATGTTCAAACACCATGTTTTTGGAGAATATCAAGCATTTTTTCTTGTATTTCTCCCATTAAACAGGTAGTTAGCTGTGTAACTTTAGAATATATAGACAAATGGACTATTTCTATACATAGTGCAAAGTCCTTTGAGACTTTGCAGTCAAGCTTAATCTCGAGTGAGTTTGTGTGATTTGAGTGAACCATTTTGACTATTTATTTTATCCCTTAAATTTGGCTTAGTTAAGGGACGTCTCATAAGTCAGTAATTTCATCAAATGACAGAAAACTGATAAAACAGAAATAATATGCAAATGTCTATACCCTGAAACGGAGTTATTGAAAATCCGAGGCCCAAAGAGTGAAAAAATGGGAAAGAAACATGCTTTAGGGCACGTGTCAAACTCATGGTTCGGGGGCCAAACCCAGCCCTTTGGAGCATCCAATTCGGCCCGCAGGAGAAAGTAAAAATGACAGAGAAAACAAGAATCTTTTTGTAAATGAAACTCAATCATATTTGCAGGGGCTCACAGTTATCCCAGTGCTTATATCATATGATTGCAGCCATTTTTAATGTTAAACAGTTAAAAAAAAAACTCCAGTTTCTTACAAAATTCTTCAATTTTCCTCTAATGAGATAATATTTCCCTTAATTGAATAGAAATTGGTCACAAAATCTAAAGTTTAAAGTGAAGATCATTTTGGGACTGATGTTTATCACTTTCGTATTTTATGTATAAGTGGAAGTGCAAACTCAGGCAAAATTATGTTGAAACTACTCGTTTTCCCGCATAAAATCTGTGGCCCACTTAAGATCAAATCGCTCTGTATTTGGCCCCTGAACTAAAATGAGTTTGGGCCACATGCCATTCTACAGATTCCAGTTTTATGAAGAATTTTTGAAGTGTTGACCTTATCGTGACTGCCCATTATTTTCTTCTCACTCTCCAAATAAATAAATAAGAAGTTTGAAATCAAACACAACTACGGTAGCTATAGAAACCATCATGCGACATTGAAAAGCAAATTATGTTTTGATCATGAAAGTCCTTCAGAGACAAATTATTAATTTTTTGTTCCCTTGTTCAAATGTCGTTTATGGCAAATGAATGAAATGAAACGAGTCGGCGAGGTACGTATTCAGCTACAACCGTCACATGCTGCCCGTGCTTTGTCAATAACTTGTTCAACCTGCATTTGTTGGGATGTTTGGCTTCATAGTAATAAAAGTGCCAGTGTGTGAGTGCATGACTTTCATGCCCTCAGTGGGTTTGTTTATCATATAAAGAGTGAGAGAGAGCCACAAAGCAGGCTCTACCCTTTCCTGTAAATGAGCTGCTACTTGTAAACGGCTTCACCTGCTGTGTGCGCTCTCTCTCTCTCTCTCTCTCTCTCTCTCTACTTAGTCATCATCACTCACCAAATAATTAATGTTGTCCCATCTAACTATGTAGATGGGTTTACTGCACCTGCACACCTATGGTAAACAGGTAGCACCTGTCAAAGCGTTAGCTTAGCCTAAAGTGTTGAGGCTGTTTTCTTCACAACATGTAAGTTTGGTCATTGGAAATCTTTTAAAAAGTATTGTCAAGAGATAAAAAAAAAATGCTGAGAAACTTCCTCAATTTCATGTATTTTCATTTAAATCACATTATTGCGGCGGATCAAAAGATTGGTATATAACAAAGTGTCTTTATAAAGTAACAGATTTAAACAGATGCAGGAGTAGCCATTGTACATTGCACTGTCATATTGATGAGAACTTTAGTCAATCTCTAAATAATAGAAAATACAAATTAAATAAAACACCAGGACTTATTCATTTTGGCTCTGAACCCTGTCATCTTGTCCAGTTTTGGCAACACGGCGTGCTAGGAGCATGTAGCAGCTAGCACTGCCCAAGTGTTCGTGCTCGCTGTCCGTGCTCGCCGCGACATTGAGGTGGAAGCGGAGTCGGCAAAAGCTCCGGTCGGCAAACTCTTTCTTGCTCAATTTGCACACAACTTAGCTTGTGTTTTCTATCCGGTGTTTTTATGAGCCAAAATTAACGCAAACGAAGTTGAGAACCTCGGCAGTTGTACGCTGTGCATCAGTATTATGGGTATACCGGGAACTATAGAAATGAAAGGTTCATCGCATTTTGGAGTGCAAAAGAAAGCGATTAGCGCCATTATTGATTTTAGAGTGTTATTTTTTTTTTTTGTAATGATTTAATGGCAATTAACGCGATAAAGTGACAGCCCTACTTTTAAATTGACCACTGGGTAAAATTTTCATGCATTCCACAACATAAGTTGGCAACTTTTTTTTTTTTGTTGGATGTTCAGTATTTGTTGGCTTTAGTATTTTCAGTTAATGATATGAGGAAAGCTAAGGTTTAAAGGTGAATGAAGACAAATACTTATTTATTCATGATAGTTTAGCAGGATACGTTGGTATTTCTTTGTATAGAGTTGTTATCCTGATCTGTGTAAGATTAGTTATATGTTAAGGATAAAATAATATTGTTATATACTTTATAGTATTAATTTAAAGTTAAAATAAGACATTCATGTACACTTTATATATTTGTCTTAGGGCTTGGCGGTATGCCAGTTCATATCAAATACCGGTATGTATTTTAGTTATGACACAGTTTAGCAGTAATACACAAAAAAAGAGAGCAAAGGATCGCAATTTGTAATTCTTATGACACAGAAATAAGTCCTGGTGGAGCTGGAAACAAAACGCTACCTTATTCACCATAAGAAACCACCACACCACTGAGTATGCAGCATTTAATGTTAGAAATCAAGCTAATACTGAAGCTATGCTAGCGCGGCAAAGAGCCAATGGGCTGCTGTTGCAAACTTGCATTACTACTAGTGTGGAATCATTCTACAATATTCACTCATGACAGTAAAATAAACCATCCTAAGTCAATCTACGGCAGAAATTCATCTCTCAGCCAGTGGAAAATGCTGTGAACACCTGATTATGCATAAATAAAAAATAAAAAAAAGTCATACACCGTGAAACCGAATTTTGAAAAATACCGTGATATACATTTTTGGTCATACCGCCCAGCCCTAATTTGTCTATTTCATTATTGTTATATTTATTTGTGTGCTGTTTTTTTTTTTTTTTTTTTTTTTTACAGTTATTCACGTTTAGGAATAAACCCCTGATCAGTGGAAAAAGAACAGTTGTGCTGTTAGCGAAGGGAGGCACAACTTTTTTATAAAGTTTCAGTTATTTTCAGCTCCTCACTTTGACTGCACAAGACGAAGCATGGTGGGAAAAAATAGCTACAATGTTGTTTTCAAGTTTCCATTCAGACTTTCCAGCATACGGTTGCCAAAACAAAAAAAAAAGGCCGAAGAGCTGCCAGACGATAATTAAACGCACCACAGAAACTTAACACGAGTGTGCACGATGAGACATGTATGTCTGATTTTAGCAGCAGACGCATAATACGGCATCAAGGTCAGCCATCTAGGTTAAGTCACTCATAAATGTTCTAATCATGACTGTACAAAGTCATAAGACTGTTGGTTGTTGTTGTGATTTGTAATTTGTCGTCATCGACATATCTGGTATCGATTAACGAATGTGCTGACTCATCATCATCTGCTCTGAGTGAGCATCTGATAAACAGTCGAAGGTGGTGGACGTTTCGTGTCTTTTACTCCCGATCCTTTGTTTAAAGATTGTGGCACAAAGACTGTTGCTTTCAGTCGTATTTTTCTGACCTCCAAATGCATTTTCAGCCAGCATTGCTTTTGAGTCAAACAAAAAGGAAGTTGTAAAATGATTTTAGGTGAAAAGATGAATTATCTCTAAAGAACGTTTTTGTAATAAATAAAAAAAATTAAAAAAAAAAGCAGTTCTTCAGTGTCTTAATCAGTTTTGCTTATTATGTCCTACCCCAAGAGTTTAAGATGAATAAACCATATATCCAACTAATAAATCAAATCAAGCTTTATTACTAGTTTGTTTGCGTAATTATCACCTGAAAGATGAAACGTAAAGCATAAAGTCAGAGAAGACTTATTGCATTGAGTTAACTAATTACAAACCTCACGCAGGAAAAACTTTGAGGCTCAAACGCTACGTTAATGTTGCGAAATCTGAATTTCTGAGTTGAAAATTCCGATCTCATTCTTCAGAAACAGCATGACCGTATATCTCAAAAGCATGACTGACCGAGGTTATAATTACAATAAACACAATAATGTTTTTTATGATTTAAAGCTGTCATTATTCAGGGAAGTATTTATTTTTACTGGCCCAACAAGGCAAGTCAACATTACGTAGCACAAACACATTAAAAAAGAAGCTTTTTAAGTAAAGTAAAACAGATCATTTAATCATTAATTTGACCCACGATAGTGGTTGGTAATCTGTATTCATATCAAATACTGTATAGTATTTTCTAATGGTTTATTTTGTTTGTTTTAAAAACACTTTCAATGAATGTTTCACCACTGATGATGTAGCTCTGCATACGAGCCGCTTGGAAACTGAGTAGATTTATGCACTGTATATAAAGAGAGTACGCATAGCATCCAGCATCTAACTGTCAAATTCATCACATTAAAGAACCATTCTGTCACATTAAACAAGATTCCAGAATCAAAGATTGGCAGCAAATGAAAGACAAGTGTTTATTATTGTGTCATGTTTATTTCATATTTTGAAAATTGAAATCAAAAGCAGCGATGTTAACCGTGTAACCGTAACGGTAACCGGATCAAACAATTGAGACGTCACTGACACTTTGATGACAACAGATGGTTATATTTATGTATATTTTATTTCAGACCCACAGGTATCATATCACAATACAGTTATTGTTTATAAATAAATATCAACTATTCATTTTGTGATGCAATAAGCATACGTGCTATATAATAGATACTATTACCGGTATATAATTGTGACAATATACTATATACTATAATATAAAATGATTAATAATAATAATTATTATTATTATTACTATAAATAATTATTATTATATTATTAGGGGTGTCGAAAAAAATTGATTCGGCGATATATCGCAATATTAAGTTGTATGATTCTCGGATTGATTCAAAATGCATCCATATCGATTTAAAAAATATATATATATATATAATTTTTTTTTACCTTTATTTAACCAGTAAAGTATTTTCCACTGCAGGAGGCATTGTAACTGTACAAAGAAGTGTACTGAAACAACTTGTGTTATTTCAATAAAATCTAAAAAGTACTAACTTTCTACATTTAATTGTTGTTCTAGACATATACCTCAGTTAAGTTACACTAAAGTCATGTTGCACTAAAGTCAAAGATGGTTTAAAAGCCATAGATTGTATGTTATTTTTTTATTTTAAGTTGGCACATGCATGTTAAAGCCAATGTTTTGAGTGTGAAATATGCCAATAAAATATATTTCATACATAATGTTCTCATGAAGGTGTACACATTTACAGATTAGTTGTTTCTTGAGTCATATTTAAAAAAAAAATGTATCAATAATCACCTTATACTTTAATATCGGGATATATTGTATCGTATCGTGACCTATGTATCGGGACACGAATCGTATTGCCAGATACCAGGCAATACACACCCCTAATTATAGTCTATATATGAACTGAGCCTCTTTTGGTTCCTTTAGTTATATTTGTTTACATATGTACAAATACTTTATTTGTACTCATTGTTATTATTTTTAATATTTTGCACCTTATCTTTCATCTACACATTTCCTCTGTGTAGTCTTGCTCCTTTTCTGTGTGTGTGTGTGTATAATTATTATTATTATTATTATTAGTGTTGTTTTTAACATGCCGCTCTAATTACCCCTCGGAGTTTAATGAAGTATTTTCTGATTCTGATTTGTGTAACTTTTGTGTCTTTGTGGTATTGTGTTTGTGTCTCAGTCTCGCCAGTGAGCTTTGTGCTGTTGAGTGATCAGACGCCCTCCTGTTTAGCACCCAGGTGTGCTGCATTACCAATCATGCCTCCTCACTATTAAGTTGAGTGTTTGCACACAGTATGGGTGGTGTTTCATTCTGTCAGGGATTGCGGTAGAGGTAACACCCAGTCACAGAGACCTCGGCAGGCGTTGTGTTTGTGGTACCAGTTCATTTTAGAGGCAAAACTCAGGTTTATAAAGTACTAAATAAATGCACAAGTAGAACCAAAACCAGACCATGTTGCAACCATTCTGTGTTCAAATGCTCAGCTCAATACTATAGTGAGGAGCAGGGACAAAAATTCAGCCCTGGCATTTGGTGTCCAGACCAGTCCACTCCATTATCAGCAAGACCTTAAAAGCTGTAAACATTTTCACCTCTGTATAACTATTTGCTTTGTGCCATTTTACCCCTTTTGATATTTTTTTTTCAGACTTTAGCTACATTTTGCCAATAAAGATCCTTTTTATTCCTATTTCTGTCCATTTTTGCAAGTTCTTTCTGACGCTTTTGTCCAATTTTTGTCCTTTTAAATTTTTTTGGCTGCTTTTCATCCAAATAAGCAAATTTTTGACCAAGAAATACTCCTTGTTTTTCTTTTTTCTGCACATTTGGCCTCTTTTTGTTGCACTTTTTGTTTGCCACAAGTTTCCCTTTTTCACTATTGTTTGCCACAAGTTTCACATTTTCACTATTGTTTGCCACGTTTCCCTCTTTCACTATTGTTTGCTCATTTAAGCTACCTTTTACCATTACATGCCACCTGGTTCCTCTTTATTTGCCCATTTTTTGACCACTCTTGACAGTTTTTGGCCCATTTTAGTCACTTTAGCCACTTTTTGACCTCCTGTTAACATGTCTGCCTCCACTGGCTCTTAAAAAAAAACTGAACATGGCCAGTCAGACCCGCCCACTTAGGGTGAACGGCCCACTGTGGCCTTGCCCAGTATGATAGATGGCCAGTCCACCCCTGGTGAGGAGGCGTGATTGGTAATGCAGCACACCTGAGTGAAAACAGGAAGGAAAGGAGTCTGATCGCTCAACACACTGAGGTCACTGGGAGGTGGAGACACAAGCATGGTTACCTGAAAGCACAAAGACACAAGAGTTAACAAAACATCATCGAGGAACCAAAACAAATAAATAAAAGAATACTGAATAGATTTAACTAAAAGAGGTCCCACCCAGAGCTGAAAAGCACCACATTATTACAGAGCCAGACCAGATGATATATGCTCCACTATTCTGTAGCCCTTCCTTTCACATGCTGCTTCAAACGCTACAAATGAATTTATTAACAGCAGCAATGGTGGGAAAACAGGATGCTGAAATTAGATTATTTGTTACTGTAATGTCGGGAAAAGGGGTGGGACTAATAAGTTTATGCTTCCACCGTCACTCCTTTTCATACACAATAGTATGTGTGTCCTGTAATATATTGAGTTGTTGTTTTGTTTTTTATACAATAATTTAGTTTATTGTATTGTTTCTGCATTTATTTGAAATAAAACAGTATATCGAGATACTAATTGTTATTCACTTTATCAAGATGGCATGTGAACATTAATGATTTTGTTTTTAAAAAGCGGTTTACTAAATACTGTTAACAAATATAAGATGATTTACACTAATAAATGTCATTGGATATCAGATTCATCAAGAAAAGCAAAGTTATACAACTGGCCTGAATTGCATTGTAAATATTGCCTGTGATCCATGGCGTCCCACGTTAGTGGACACATGATTAACTACAAATGTATCCTATTATAATACAAATATCTAGAAAATGTAACAATTATATTGATTCTTAGATGTTACTTGATTCTGGTATAGGAAGATTTACATGGATTTCCTGAGGTATTTTTTATTTTTGGCTCTCTGTCAGCCATTTTGATTTTGAGTATTTAAAAAAAAAAAAGCACTGGCTAATTGGTTATATATATATATATATATATATATATATATATATATATATGTATATAAATACTGATGATCTGACAGTCCTATCTGTCCTGTTTAATTACATAGACAGAAGCTAGCTGCTGTGCTTAGTCCAGTGGCTCTAAAAAGAAAAATCATGTAGGTGTAATTAGTCTTCTTCAAAACACATGGAAAAAATAGAATGTGAAATCACACATATTAGAACGACAAAGAAAAAGTCATAATGATAAAGCCAAAAAAAGAAAAATTTCTTTTATTCATCGTTTGTTTATTTTGTGGTGGTTTTTTATTTGAGAGCCACTGGCGTAGTCAGTCCCTGGTAAAATAGCGGCCAGAATAAAGCCGTTCTCATGGGGGTCATGTTCAAATTTTTATGCAAGATCTGAACCATGACATCGCAAAAATATTATTTGAAAGAAATAAAGTAAAAACAATTACCAACACTTTATCAGAAAAAGTTAGTGAAATATTAACTGTGAAATAGATTTATAAAAAGACAAAAATTCTGCCCTTACTCATTAAAATTCAGCATTTTTTCTCTTTTATTTTTTTGTCTTTTGGTACCAAAACCCGAAAATACATATTTAAAAAAAAATAAGAACCCACAGCGGATCCATCCATCCATTTTCTGACCCTCTTCCTCCTTTTTCCTGGGTCGCGGGAGTCTGCTGGTGCCTGTCTCCAGCTCTTATTGGGCGTTAGGCAGATGTACACCCTGGACAGAGCAGCAGTCCATCGGGGGGCAACACACACACACAGACAACCACTCACATTCACTCATCTAGAGACTCAGATCAACCTCAGGGTACTCAGGGAAAACCCCTTGCAGGCATGGAGAGAACATGCAAACTCCACACAGAGAGGACCCAAGTGTCCCCCCCTAGGGCTTGAACCAGTAATATCTTGCTGTGAGGTGGACGTGCTACCACCACTCCTCTGTTAGCAGCAGCTACATTAGTTAAATCTGACTCACATCGAAAAGTTAAAGATAGCTCACAGCGGCACACACAAACTCTTTCCCAACACTCGAAATATCCCCAGTGCTTGTCTGGACTGCCAGACACAGACAGACTGGGTGGATCATTATTGCATTTGATTGTTGTATCCCACAAAATTCATGACAGTTGCATCCACCGCATTGTTTTTTTTTCCCGAATACAAATTTGTCAGCATTTTTTTTTTCCATTTCATGCCAGTTTATCACACCAACTGCCACATTCTGCTGGTTGTGACATATTGCATGTCCTGTTTTTCAGAGGTGTAAAGCGTACTGATTTATCATACTCAACAAGAAGTACTGTTACTAGATTGAAATTGTACTCAAGTACAAGTATAGCACTATTACCACATGATTAGTTTTACCTAGGGACCACATGTGGCAAATTAATGACCCCCCCCCCAACGTCTGCTGTTTATGTGGTGAATTTGCATGGGATTACCGAAGCATGAGATTTTGCTGAAATGTACCGAACATCTGAAAACGTGAAACAGTGTGTGAGTTGATGTTAAAACAACTGTGCAGGCTTTTGCCCACAGCTCGGTGCTGTGTTACTGCTAGCGCTAGCCAGCTGTATTAAATAGAAGGCTACAAACAGAAAAATAGTGCAAAGTACGCCATGATCCACCATTTGCTTCTGATATTGCTTCTTTTCTTTTTGTTGCCGTACGTTACAGGTTACGATAAGGTTTTGCTGGCCCGGGACCCAAAAGGTTTTCTAAACACTCCAATGCAGCCTCCATTCGTTGTCATAAGTAAATAAACATGCGTCACGGTCTGTGTTTTCCTCCTACTGAGATCGATTATGAGCATATATGCGCATGCGCTCTACCGGAAAATGAATTTTTGCTAAATATATTTTATTTTTATTTATTCAGTTTATTTCCGACATGGTTACATTCACTTGGTTACATTCATTTTTTTTTGTACATGCCGAAAAAGGAGACGAGAGAAGCAATTTGCTTATTCAGGTCCCGTCCCCTGTTTTGTACATCGAAAATTTACACGGGTTTACATGTCTCTCTGGTCAAACATTCTTAAGTTGTTCTGAACGGTCCTTTTTTTGCTTTTTTTGTGTAGGATTTATTCTCATCTGTAGTCAGTGCCTTCTTTTTTTTTTTCTTTTTTTATATATAAATAATTCATTTTTGTTTATTTTTGTTTTCAAAGTGAACGGACATGCGTTTATTAGTTTATTGGATTAGGTTAGGGTTAGGGTTGCATGTGCGCATATATGCTCATAATCGATCTCAGTACGAGGTAAACACAGACACCGGAAACAAAACAACGCGCAATCACGCATCAGATCCCGCCCATTTTTGTCCAAATCACAGAGAGGCCTATTCGCATTGGATTAGTATTATCACAGGACCTCGGAGTTCAGCAAAATATAGTAGGTAAATTGAGGGGGAATTTTTACTTGACAAATTACTGTCATGGCAGATTAGCTCGGGATTAACATCACAGACATTCTTCGCAATTATTACAAATTGCATGTGGTCCCTAGGTGAAACTAATACTGTGCAAATAGGGCTTATGTCATACATAAAATACTCAAGTATAAGTAAAAAGTTGCTTAATTAAATAGTACTCTAAAGTAAAAGTTACTAGTTACTTTCACCCCACATGTTTATGTTTGGTAATAAATCTTGCCACGGTTCACTTGCACACAGCAAACATGTACAAACTTCAAAAGAGACCAAATCTTGCACAATTGGAACTTAATTTATTTTCCACAAAGGCATCTGCATGAAATAAAAGGTTTGTCAAAATGTACAATACTTTTTTTTTTTTTTTTTAAATAAAATAACACCAATGAATTTAATTAAAAATGCAGAATTTATAAACTCGAAAACTGAGAAAATAACCTCCATTCAATGCTGTTTTGACGCCGTGCATTAAGTTTAATCTGATTGGTCGTCTATGATGCGATGCATTCGATTGTTGTCTGGTCATTTCATTTTTTTGTAGTTTCACAATGTCCGTTAATTATTTTAAAACAAAAAATGATAATTTACTCAGTAACGATTTGGTTTAGTAACAAATTACTTTACTTCTTTTAAAACATATTTAAGTACAAGTAAAATTTCCTGATAAAAGCAAGTCAATTACAGTAATGTGAGTACTAGTTGTTTAAGAGGATAATCTATGTGTATATACCTCTATGGCTGGAGTAGCTGAAGACACACACATGCACTCAGTCTGTATACTTACTGTTCACAAAACCACAAAAAAACATGAATAAAACCTAAAGATGTTAGCCTCCAGCTAACAAGGCAGGGCCACATTTGTGTATTCAAAATATTTTAGCAGCTGTTATGTGTAGCTTCAGCAGGGTTGGTTGATAGCCTGGTGAACCAGTTCCTCAAGTCCGTTTTATCTACCTTTAGTATTACAGACGTGACCTGCCAGAGTAAGGAGGACGATCAGCAACAATCACATCTGACAGATTAATCAGGCCCAAAAAATATCATAATTCAAATTACAGACAATTTTTGTCGGAGTTTACTAGGAATGCAAATATTTTAAATAAAACTTTTGGAAAGTTGGGCAACAGATTGGTAACAGCAGTTAAAGATGATCCTTGAATGCAAATGTATGAGTGTAGCATGTGTGCGTGTGTGTACGCAGAGACGAGCGCTGACAGGCGAGTGGAAGAGCCATTTTTTTAAAACTGATGCCAAACCCAGACTGTGCCAAGATGCCTGGCCACACCTTTACTCACCACTCATGCATGAAGCCGGTTTGATAGTTAGGAGATGTTTATGCACGACAGAGAGACTGACTTCAAACGTTCACCATCATAGTAGACAGTGACGTTGCAAATCGAGACCACCAATGACAATTTCATATGTTTCTGCTGGCAAGTGTTAATTAAATCAAATCAATTTTATTTGTATAAAGCAATTTACAACAAAGTCATCTCAATGCGCTTATCAAAATATAAAATTCATAATAAAGAAAAAAAAACCAACAAGATCCACATGAACAAGTGTTTAGCCATCTAACAAAATCAATATCGTAAACACCATTAAAGAAACATAAACAATTATTCAATATAGCCTCCATACTCTCCCAACAAGATATTTCTCGTGACACAGCAGCGCATGTGTTGTTTGTGTTGGAAACACAGAAACACGCATGAGGAGCCTCCACAAAGTCAATCCTTCGTTTTGTACCATTCACTGTGGAAAGTATGAAACATGTTCTGACCTTACCTTTGCTGAAGGTTTGGTAATTCAAAGTTTAGCATCTCTAGCGCCATCATCCTGCCTGTAGTGTTATCCCGCCCACTAGCTAGAGAACGTAGCAGCAGCGGTCACATGGGATCAATTCACTATTGTACTGTGAACGTACGTATAGCATTTAGCGCGGTTACGTCCAAAGGCAGCGTAGAGAGCTGCCTTTGGACGTAAATTATTTTCATCTTGGGGAACTGACTGCGCATGCGCAAACATAAAAACACACGCTATCAGAACAGAGGCAGAGCAGCAACGTGCCTTTGGGAAGGGGCGTGGCCTCCTCCTGCCTGTCAGCGGAGTGAGACGGCAGCCGTTCTAGGAAATAGCGCTGTTTAGTAATTTGGGCTACGAAACGCATAAAATGCGGACACTTTCAAACTTATAGGTACTGTAGGCTATTGGAAATGGAAAAATAATGAATTTATAATTAAAACAAATAATCAAAATATCAATTCACCCTTGGGTAGGCACTGCCTACCCTGACTGCACGTCACTGATAGTAGAGCTTTTCTATTATCTCTTCCCACACACTAGATCCGCTGCGGTGTAAAAACCACATCCTATCAAACAGGGCACACGCCCTTTTTAGCAGAGGTTCCCAACTCTTCTAAAACTGTAAACTACTTTAAAGAAGCTGATATTCAGTTTGATATTCACTTCTAAAACATCACATTTTTACGGTTTCACTTTAATTAGAGGGTAAGATAATCAAGGAAGATTAGCTGTAACTTACAAAGGTAGGAAACGTTTAAGTTTCAACATGTAACACTTTATTTTGACTTACTGCTATTGTTTCATTTTCATTACGTTTCATAGGAAAACGGCATGTTTCTATTTTATTAGCCACAACTTTCAACTACTGTTAACTGATAGCAAAAAAATGGACTCAGGGTTGGGGACAATACATTTTTCAATTACGTTTTCAATTATCCATGTTCAATTACATTTCAATTATAATTACGATAACTGGTATTTTTTTCAATTACAAATAAATTGCAATTATTATTTTTTCCAATTATAAATAAATTGCAATTATTATTTTTTCCCTGAAAGTCAATTACAATTACATTTCTCAATTACTAAAGTTTCATTACAATTTGACTAACTTTTATCCATATAGTGTTGCAATGATTGTATGCAGTCTTTGTATGTGTTTATATGTTATGTTAAAGCCCAACTAGGAACAAGAGTTGGAATTGAGTAATAACTATAAACTCTTTATACCAAATATCAGTGACATTCACAGCATTGTTACTCTCTAAAATTGTATCGTCCCTATACAAAATAACTTATATTCTATAATTAACAAAATATGAATGTTAAACAAGTTTTTCAAGCTTTTTGCATTTTGTAATTTCAAAAAAAGTTGCATTGCTGACACTTGGTTTTAGCCATCAAATGTATTTAAAAGAAAAGTAAAAATTAAAAAATAGAATACTAATTGTTCAATCTTGTCATAGTTTAAAAAAAAAAATATTTTTATTTTCCTGGTCTTGTTTCAGTCTTGGTCTTCTCAAATGTTTTTTTGTTTTGTATTGTCTAATAAAAATCAATTTGCTTGCCACTCAGCATGAATCATATTTAATATGGAGTGAATTATTTAGCGTTGACAGGGTCATACATGATGACTTTCTTTGTGTGCCAGTAGAATGCCACCGCCTTACCTGACTGCATTGTGCCAAGTGCACGGTTTTGATTGTTGTGCACGGATAAATCATGCAACCTGTTGTCATTGATGACACTATGGAATGGCATGAAAATGCGGAAAAATGTCAAACAACTCAAGGCAAGGCAAATGTATCTGTATAGAGCATTTCATACACAACCAATGTGCTTTACATTCAAAGTGCAACAGAAAATATTAAATATTAAAAAGTTTAAAAATCAACAATAAAATGATTGTTTAACTTAACCTTTAACTTAGAACCAAGTTCTCCTCATGTGTGCCTGAGGGCTGTTTGAATTCATGTATTTGTCAAGGAGGTGATATTATATATTACAAATAAACAATGTATTTTTTCAAGTACTTTTTTGACAAAATATTGTTTAAAGATAGATCTTACGTCATAGAAGATTCCATTGCATTTTGGAGTGATCCAGGTCAATGTTTTGATTCAGGATCAGTTTGAAAACTCTAAAGAGCCCTATTTCTCATCATTGGTGAAATTAAAAAAAAATGTATTGGTTTGCAATTAACCAAACTTTATGAAATTTGACTCAGTTATGGTGAGCTTCATCCAGATTGCGCATTTTATGGCAAATTTTTCAAAAATGTATTTGGACCTACTGTATCGACATTAATGGGGATATAGATTTCTTTCAAGCCTTTAAAGTGTGAATGATCATGATACCATAATCAGGATCACTGATCCAGATAACTGCCAACATCTAGCAAAGAAGATATTTGGCTCTTGGAGGGGGTTTGTACTCTGAGTGCTCTTTATATTATGATTTTCTTTGCGTTGGAACTGTTGGACTCTGTGATTAAGACACTCGTCACGTATTAAGATACACATCTGGTATCAAGTTTGACTGTGTTAACTTTGCATCATTTCAGAATGAATGGGAGGAGGAATGAGTAAGTGAGTAATGGGGTGGATGAGTGAGGGGGGTTATGTTAAAGAGTAATATAAGCTTGTGGTTATAATAAAAGGAGAGAAAGTGGGAGGAGGAGGACTCAATACACTTCTGCTTATTCCGGTTCCTTTTCAGACTCAAAGTGCTTTATTTATTGGTTGTATGGAATTATGGAATGATACTAATACATGTTCACGTAAGGGGCAAGGATGGTTTTTTTTTCTCTTCTTCTTCTTCTTGCGTGCTCACGTAAAGGTTCCACGCGAGTAATACGTGTTCACGTAAGGCGCAAGGATGTTTTTTTTTTTTTTCTTTAAATTGCGTGCTAATGATACTAATACGTGTTCGCGTAAGGGGCAAGGATGTTTTTTTTTTCTTCTTGCGTGCTCACGTAAAGGTTCCACGCAAGCACATGATACTAATACATGTTCACGTAAGGCGCAAGGATGTTTTTTTTTTTTTTATTTTATTTAATTGCGTGCTAACAAAGGTTCCACGCGAGCACGTAATACTAATACGTGTTCACATAAGGGGCAAAGTTTTATTTTTTTTCTTGCGTGCTAACATAGAGGTTCCACGCGAGCACGTAATACTAATACGTGTTCACATAAGGGGCAAAGTTTTATTTTTTTTCTTGCGTGCTCACGTAAAGGTTCCACGCGAGTAATACGTGTTCACGTAAGGCGCAAGGATGTTTTTTTTTTTTTTTTTTTTTTAATTGCGTGCTAATGATACTAATACGTGTGTGCGTAAGGGGCAAGGATGTTTTTTTTTTTCTTCTTGCGTGCTCACATAAAGGTTCCACGCAAGCACATGATACTAATACATGTTCACGTAAGGCGCAAGGATGTTTTTTTTTCTTTTTTTTTTATTTAATTGCGTGCTAACAAAGGTTCCACGCAAGCACGTGATACTAATACGTGTTCACGTAAGGGGCAAATATTTATTTTTAATTTTTTTTCTTGCGTGCTAACATAAAGGTTTCACGCGAGCACGTAATACTAATACGTGTTCACATAAGGGGCAAAGATTTTTTTTTTTTTCTTGCGTGCTAACATAAAGGTGTCACGCGAGCACGTAATACTAATACGTGTTCACGTAAGGGGCAAAGATTTATTTTTTTTTCTTGCGTGCTCACGTAAAGGTCCCATGCGAGCATATGATGCTACTACATGTTCACGTAAGGGGCAAGGATTTTGTTTTTTATTTTTTTAATTGCGTGCTCACTTAAAAGTTACATGTGAGCACTTGATACAGGTATTGCGTAAGCGAGCATGTAAAAGTGATTGTTAACCCTAATTCTAACCCTAAAGCTGAAATAAAGCTTTACTAGATCCTCTAACATGATTAACTCCTTACGAGCAGAGCATGCAGCCTAATGACCGTTTTTAAGCGCGCTTAAACTTATTACTTGCTCGCTTAGAACGACTTTTACGCGCTCACGTATTAGTTTAACGCGCTCGCGTGCAAACTTTACGTGAGCACGCAATTTAAAAAAAATATTTGTGTCCCTTTGGGGGCTCAGTAGATTTTGCTTGTACAAAATAAGTAAATAATAAAATAAATAAATAAAGTAAAAGCATAGATACAAACAGTACATATACTGGTTTGTTGCCCCAATGAGAAACTCCACTCCAACGCATTTCCATATAAAATTCTGAGGTGCAAATGTACGATTCTAGCTAACAACTCTAGCATTTGCATTACACAAATCTATCACTTAATATTTGCAACTATGAAGAATCTCAATTACTTTGATCGATGGTGAGATGCATTAACAACATTCACTGGATTTGGTTTCCCTTTTTGTTTGTGGGAACCAGCTTTTAGCCTTCTAAACTTACTCATGTGTGTTCTTCGGTTTATCATGAGTTCAGTTAAAAGCAGAATCTGTGGAATTTGATTTCCAATGGTAAATAAATTAGATGGAAAATTGTGTAATTTCAGTCAAAAAAACTACTTGTGACAATTAAATGTTTTTTTTTTTTTTTTTCTTCATTCCTCTTTTGAAGGATAACTGAAACCAGTCCTGGTGTCTTACACCCAGTCGTCCCAAGCAGAAGAAGGAAGTAGGGACTGCGATGGCCGCTGTTCGTGGCAGAAAGGGTGTGAAACTTGGAAGGAAACAGACTCTGGAAGCAATTCAAAAAATGTGCATCAGCAAAACGAGAGTAAAGGGGTTTTTATTTCCTGCATTTTAGCCATTCTTACTGTAGTTCATTTGTACAGTTCACTTTTACCAGCCTTTGCATGAACAGCTTGTAAACTTCAATTTATATTAGTCATTCATATGGTCAATGGTGCCTCTAGACCTTTTTAACTTCCATCTGTTCACTTTTGAAGTATAATGGCAAAGGAGAGGGATTTTTTAGTGCACTGAGCATTGATTGAAAAAGAAAAAAACCAAAAATAAAGGCTTTTGTGTGTCAGTAAGCGGGACCAGGTTGTAGAAAAGTTTGTGTGTTGAAATAAAAAACAGTCTGTATTTAAAGCAATTTAAATATGAATACATGAAATTTATCTTCTCAAAGCATAAGTGTTAAAAGGAAAAAAATGTAAATAATGCATATACTTGTGTGTGTGTGGATAGATAGTGGATTATGTGAATTGTATAATTATATAGATATATCAATTAATTATGTGTGTATAGTTAATGTCGCCACTGACTTGTTACTGTATTAAAATGTCATGTATTTACTAATCTGAAATTGTTGTATGTTACTAGATGTATTACAAATAAAAGCTGAAAATCTGGCTTTTGGTTTTTTATTTATTTATTACAGGACACGGAACTGGTGAATATTCTGTTTTGTGCATTTGAAGGTCTCCTGTTTTGGAACACAGTGGATTGCGGTGAAGTCTGACAATGGGATTGTGTCAATGTTTACAATCCCAACAGCTGCAGTGATGAAGACAAATGGTAAACAGACTAGTGTAGGATCGGGTTGATATTCATGGAGACGGTTTAGCTGATGTGTCTTTGAAATGGACAAAGCACAACACTCAAAATGTAGTGCATTCATTGTCGTGTACAGAGTTGGACAAAGGACCAAAAAGACTGGTTTGAACTGATAATGTTATACTCCAGTAAATGTGGAATAGTTGTTTTTCTACATGAAGAACATTTTATAATATTAATGATGTGCATTATTCAACATGGAAAAGTTCATATCCTAAAGATAGAAAATTTAAAAAATGTTTTAAAGCATTAGCAGGGACTGGTAATGCTGTACCGAGGTCAGGGGTTCTCAACTGGTATCACCCTGGGACACACATTTTGTCACGGTCATTAAGTCGCGACCCACTTTTTTTTTTCTTTTTTTTTTTTAAAATACAACCAAACAAATTTAAAATAGCTGTTGAAAACACACCTATAAAATCTTTTTTAAAACATAAATATATATATTTTCCTGTGCAACATGCATTTCACAGCATGCCTGTCAAACAAAGGTTTCTTTCAAAATCCAAGTCCAACATGAGATACATTAAGCATTTATTTATTTTTGACCGGCTGTCCGCGACCCACCCAGTACAGGTCCCCGACCCACCAGTAATATTTATTTGTATTTATCAACATGTATTTTTATTAATTTATTCATCAACTTATTTATTTTGATTGTTTACTAATAACTTACAATTCGTTGCAATGCAGTATTTTGTCTTTCATTCTTGTTCGTGTATATACATTTTCTTTTTGTTTCATCCAAAGTTTTACATTAATAACTGCTGATGTAATTCATAATCCATCTATTTCCCAACCCGCTTAATCTTTTTCAGGGTTGCACTCATTTAAATAAGAATGTTTCACTGCTCAAAAAAGAAGAAAAAGCAATTTATGTGGTTAAATCTTTTTAAAAAAAAAGACACTATCAGTATCATATCTATTTTAATGATAAACCTTTCTACACAAGAAGATAATATTCTGTATTATTGAAGTTTGACCTGGATTTAAAACAGGTTTTATAACATTTAAACAGGTTTAAAATTAACATGCCTAAGTTATTTAAGCTTATTAAATAGTTAAGTGCAATATATATGAATTTTTGTTGATTAAAGGCAGACAATAAAATGCATTGCATTTGTATTTTTAGGATTTTAAATGTGATTAAAATTGTAAGAGTATTTTCTCTATTATTTATGAATATGTAAGTTTAAGGTTACTTACTGTTCGACATGTCAGACTGCAGAAGTTATTCAGTAAAACACAACATCTGGGTTTTAACTGAAGTAAAGCTATGGAGACATTGAATTTAATATGCTACATAAACATTTAGTATTTTATATTAAGCACCAATTCAGCTCAGTTAATGTGAATTTGGCCAATGCAGAAATGGTAAAATCATTGAATTACCCATCTCATTAAAACAGCTCTAATTAAATCATGTTCTCAATTGTATCGAGACTATCTCTCCACTACTTATTCCATATGTACAGGGCTGACCACAGCGTCAGGTGACGTTGTGGATAATTAGCTTTAAGACAATCCACCTGTGAGGTGGCTATTGACAGTTTAGGATCACCTGTGCACCACACTGTCACTAATCATTTTGATTCCACGAGAGCAGGTTGGCGTTTGTGTGAATAGTACAACTGTGTGTGTTAGGAGAAGAAGTGTAAGAGAGTTTTCTCACCAGGAATCCCCTCCCGGTCCCTCCTCTCAGGATGATGTTGCCTGATTTAAATATTGAGGCAGAAGGGGAAGAGGACAATGAAGAGGTCGAGGTGGATGTGCTAGGCCACTTTGTTGATTACCTTCTTCCATGGCAAGAGGAGGCTTCCCCAGTACATGAGGAGGTAGACAGGTCCAGTGAGCTCTGCCTATTCAGAGAACTGATGGGGCGGGCGGCCCAGGCATTAGGGGTAGATACCACAATAGGCCAGGCTTCTGCGCCATCACGCTTTGATGAGGGTATGGAGACGCAGCCAGCGCCATTTCTGGTGTCTCTCTTCCCAGATGTGGAAGAGTTGATGCAGGCAAAGGACAATGGCAGTGCAGGTGCAGCTGGCTAATACAGGGTCCATACTAGCGCTGGTAGGTGAGCTGGGGGCCGGATATGATAGGCGCATTGTATTCGAACTACGGCTTGTGTCATCTGTCATGGCACAGTTGATGAAGGAGCAGGTGGCAGCAACTGGGAAAGGCATAGCATCTCTCTGGGTGATGAGGCGGCAACTGTGGTTGTCACACCAAAGTTGTCACTTTGGTCTTCGAGCATTGCAGCTTGAAGACCAAAGCTGCCTTTTGAAACTGGCCGTGGATGCCTCAGCCATGTTTGGACCAGGTGCTAAGGCTCTGTTACAGCAGGCCCAGGAAGCACGTTGCTGTGCCCATGAGGTTTCTGGTGTACTGGTAAAGCGGGGGACTGGACAGGCCAGCAGACCCCCTGCCCAGATACAGGGGCCAAGATAGGACTTTATAGAGCTGAGAGTTATCCTCGATGCTTGCCGTGGCAAGCAGCGCGAGGGGGCCCAGGTCAAAGGACGACCTAAGCCCCCGCCTCCTGCCTGACGCCAGTCCGGGTCAGGCCTGCCACTGCCTGGCTGGTGCACATCTTACAGCTTGGAAGACGCTGGGTACAAGCCCCTGGGTCATTTTTACAATGACCCAGGGGTATCGTATTCAATTTGCCCACCGTCCTACGACCTCAAGGAATCTAACGATCTTCAGTAGTGAATCTGAAATTCAAGACTGTGCTCCAGGATTACATTTCCACTCTGTTGGAGAAAGAGGCCATCAGAGTAGTTCCACCAAGCAACAAGCAAGCTGGGTTTTATTCTCTTTACTTTGTCATCCCCAAAAAGGACGTGAATCTCCATCCCATTTTAGATATGAGGGGGCTGAATAAACATCTTCGACAATTACCGTGCAAGATGTTGACTGTCCCGAGGGTGAAACAGTCCATCTGCAGAGGGGATTGGTTCTTCACCATCAATCTGAAGGATGCCTATTTCCAGTTTCCCATCTGGAAAGGTCATTGGCGGTTCCTCAGATTTGTCTTCGGAGGCAAGACTTACGAATTTCAGGTCCTCCCATTCGGGATCTCGCTAGCTCCCAACACCTTTACCAGGGGCACAGAAGGGGTCCTGCCTGTTGCCACTGCGACTGAAAGGGATCAGGATTTTAAATTATGTGGACAACTGGCTCCTGTGTGCACATTCGGTAGAGCAATGTCGGACTCATTTGTCCTTGCTTCTGGATCACCTACGACACCTAGGTCTGTGTATCAACTTGGACAAGAGTAGGCTGGAGCCGTCACAAAAGACGCAGTTTCTGGGCCTGACGGTAGATTCCCAGACTGCACAACTAACATTGACTCAGGAGAGACAGGTGGCCCTCACTTTTCAGACTGGGAGCCAGGGTCACATAGGGACTGTGTCGCCATCTCATGGGGCTTATGGCATCGTCTGTCCAGGCTGTGCCGTTAGCCCTTTTGTATATGCGCACAGTGCAGTTGGTGTCTCCTAGAGCTGGGGCTGAGCCCAGGAGACCGCCTGCAAACCCCCATGCGCGTCACCAGACGGCTGCGGTTGGCACTCCGTTGGGGGGAGAACAGGGCAAATATTGGCAGGGGGAGCCTAGTGATGCATCGCCAGCTTCTAGAAACAGATGTTTCGCTGACAGGTTGGGGAGCAGTGATCAGGATACCCAGCATATCGACATGTTGGCGCTGAAGGCGATCCACTTGGCCCTCCACTATTTCCTCCCGCAGCTGTTAGCCATGGGGCTGTCATGGTTGTTGGTCCAGACTCTGCAGGGTGCTTGTGCGCTGTCAACGAGGGCACTCTATGGTCACAGATGGAGGGTCTTTATGGCATGTTGCAAAGAACAGCAGGTGGATCTTCTGGCATGCTGGAGATTCTGCTGTTTTTGCAAGAGCTCCTGGATGCGAGGAAGTCATCCTCCACACTACGGGGGATAGTGGCAGCTATCAAGGCAGCCCGTATAGGCCGATGCCAATTGCCTAAGGAAGTTGGCGACCTCATGTCCCAATTCCTCAAGGGGGCCAGAAGACATAAGGGCCGTCATTGTAGACCTGCTCTACCACCTTCGGATTTAGAGCTGGTTCTAAAAGCTCTGGAATGGACACCGTTTGAGCCCTTGGATTTGGTCGACTTAAAGTGGCTATCCCTTAAGACTGCCCTATTGATGGCGTCAGCCACCGCCAGGTGGATTGGAGAGCTTCAAGCTCTCTCCTTTCATGCGGATCTCTGCAGGTACCCACTAGAGGGTGCAGGGTGGCTCTGCAGCAGAATCCAGCAGTCAGAGGGTTGAGTTCCGGTCTCTCTACTCCATGCAGAGAGAGAACGAGGAGCGCAGACACTCAATGTTATGTGTGGTTAGGGCACTCGAGATGTATGTACACAGGACACGGACAAACCAGAGGACAAATCAGTTGTTTGTCAGTTTTAAGCGGTTATCGGTAAACTGATGTCGAAAGCCTATTTTTCCCATTGGATTGTAGAGGCTATCCAGCAGGCATATATGAGCGCAGGGGTCCCTTGTTGAGCGCACTCTACCAGGGGCATGGCAGCTTCCTGGGCATTATGGCGTGGTGCATCTCTGAGCAAGATCTGCACAGTTGCTCCTTGGTCGGGGCCATCCACATTTGCTTGGTTCTACCGGATTAATGTGGCTTCAAGCATGTCATTTGGCGAACGGGTGCTTGGTGCACCCCAGCAGTAGCGTCATTTTTACTTTCCCCTTGTCCATCAGCCTGGCGTGGCTGCTAGGAGTGGCAACTTCACCTCCCCAGTTGAGCCTTAGCGTCTTGCAGGGCAGGCTTGCCTTGGTATAGTCTGGCACCTTGGCATCAGGCGGCAATGACTGGCAGTCAGCTGTACTTGCTAGCCTGGGGGTGTGTATATCTTGCACATTTGTATTTAGTTTGTTGACATCCACTTGGTGATTCTTTTGTTCGGAGCACTGGTGGCGGCAGCGTCTCATTTAAAGGACACACAGTTCATGTTATGGGCGGGTGCAGCTCTATCCCCTCGTGTACCTTACAGAGCCCCATACATATGGAATATGTAGTGGAGAGATAGTCTCGATACAATAGAGAACATAGTTTACAATGTGTAACCATAGTTATCTGAGTGAAGAGACTATCGCTCCAGGGTCGAGGCCGCTCAGGGATCTGTTCCATCAAAATTTTAATCAGTGACATTGTGATGCACAGGTGCTCTTATACTGTCATTAGCCACCTCACAGGTGGATTGTCTTAAAGCTAACTATCCACAACGTCACCTGACCCCATTGTAACCTACGATAATGAGCAACCCATTACAATCTGGTGGATTTAAAGAAACAAAAAAAAAAAAATATTAACAACAATTATGTGCACATGGGTGAAGCTTGAAGTCAGTGTGGGACGCAAAGTTTTGCCGACTAATGATCCAGTTTTATGTTTTAATTGTTAGTTTCCAACAAAAAAAACATAGAAAATCTGTATTTACAGTTACAGTTGGTGACGCGTTTGTCTTTCACCTCCTCGATGTCCGGCAGGGAGTTCATCGCATTGCGAAAGTTGGCTTTCCATGTTTTTGGGTCACTTGTTTTTCCCTCAACATATTTCCCTGCAAGATAGATTGTAACATGAAAGTTTGATGCATGTCTAACCGTGATTATATATTTTAAAAAAAACAAGTTTGTTTTCTCATTCTTAAGACTTGTTTTGTTGTCATGTTTGCTCACCCGTGTGGATGGCCCACTTTTTGAACAGACAGGCATCCGTGTCGAGCTCCCAGCTGTGTCGGGCTGCATGCTTCCATGGAATTACGAACATCGTTTTCTCCTAGAAAAGAATAAGACAATACCAAATGAAATACTGAGCTGGGACACACCTTTATACAAAACACAATGTTTTATTTTGCTGTGATAACTATTAAACATGTGAATGTCAATGAATTTTATTATTAGAGATGACTAAGTCCAGTTTCCATTTATGTCTCTTGTAAATTGTCCTCATGGTGTTTGATTATGACTGTGCGTGCACATCAAAAACTAAAAGATGTTTAATGTTTGACGATGCAAACAATAAAAAAACATGTTAATTATTAACTTTTTTACATGTAAAGAGTGAATTTGCGAAAGCAGATAACTGTTTTTGATAAATGTACAGAAAACGAGTTTTTGCATGATTTATTCAAGATTGAAGTGTTTATTGTCATGTGCACAGTGAGAAAACCTGTTTCCCTGTACGATGAAATTCTTACTTTGCTGTCCACATTGACAGCCACAAACAAAACACATTAGAAACAAAGAACAAAACTAAACAAAGAAAATAAAAGTATAACAATAATTATAATAATTTAAGAAAGTAATGAAGATATACATGTGTATACTGTATATGAGTGAGCTTTGAACAAGGACCGGATATTCCACTGAACTGTTATATTTCCTGTTTCCCACATCGTGTTTATGCCTTGTATTATTTAATTCTATTGTATTTTTTTTTACTTATTTAATTATTGTTTGATTCTGTTATATTTCCTGTTTCTCTGTTTTTTGGGTTTTTTTTCTGCTGCAACATCTAAATTTCCCCCATTGGGGGACCAATAAAGTCTCATCTTATCTATCTTATATTATCTTATAACTAAATTGCACTATGTCATGTAAAAAGTCATATACTGATTTTTTTTTTTTTTTTTTTTTTTTTAAAAAGGTATAGACTTAGAGGATGATTTTACCAAAGTTTAGAAAAGAAACGCCCTCTACACATGCGCAACACCTGCTTCCAAGAGGGAATACCTAAAGAACGTGCGCACCGAGCATAAGCACAAGCAAGTACGACGGCCTTACATAAACATATCATCAGAATGATTGACAAATAGGAGGACCAATAGTTCTGATGATCCACATGGAAGTTTAACAATGTCCACAATAAGTCTTTTCACACTCTTGAACTGTGCGTGTGCGATCTGCACCATTCACTAACCAGGTCCTTGATTATTTTTATGAAGCTATTATTTTATTCACTTTACAAATTTGAAAAAAGTGCACAAGATGGACAGGTGGATAAGTAAACTGGAGTAACGCCATCAGCTGAAACAGTTTGAAAAGTCGGCCTGTGTGCAGCATTAGCATTAGCAGCTAACTCGGTCTTTCTGCCACAGAGTTGATACTATGTTTACGCAAAAAATCTTTCAAGTAATCCAAATCTCTGTCAGACTCGCTTCCTACACCGTCAGACATGGCGAGTTTATCCCTCTTGACCTTTGACCTAATGCGGAAGTACTGAACCAGAGCGAGGGTGTGAAAAGGCTTATATATATATGATTCTTTTTTTTTATGCATTTCAGAATGTTGTTTTGCAAAAATATGAATATGCACTTACAGGCTGCGGTAGTTTAGATAAAAAAAATCAAAATTAATTAATTTTGTTAATTAATCCACAGGTTTGTGGATTAATCCAGAAAACCTTTTTTTCTTAGTTATATATAATGATGTTTCCAACTTGTTCTCTGTACAGGTGTGCACTAACTGGAGATTTGGCTGGTTTTGCATTTAATGGGTATTCCTCACCAGCAGCAGGCTCATTACTAGTGTGCACTGTACAAAATGTACACCTAAATTAAGTGCACTGTATTGTGTGATTTTGGAAATATACATTTAAAATAAATTACCAAACACCATTTTATTAATAAATTTAGAAGTACTTGTTATTTTAATGATGATATTTTTGTGCAATCTGTAGGTTTATTTGTTATTTTATTTGACAGAGTGAATGTTTTACAGTGTTCATTTCCCAGAAATCAGAAGGTAAACGTTGAAGGAATTCAGTTTGAAGGCTCTGCAGGAGAATGGTCCATCTGCAGCCACAGGCCCCGAATGTGAAGGAAGTGGAATTTCCAAATATGGTCATTAGGTAGCGTAGGGAATAGGGAAGAGAGACTCAGGAAATAGAAAGGGTGGGGAAGAGTTGATTATTTTAAAGTGAGAGTAAGAAGTGAAGTTGTAGTTGTGCATATTGTGTTGTGTAATCAAGCCAGTCTGGTGACAAGTGTGAAGCTTAGGTGTAATGGTGGTGGCTGTGGACAGAGGGAAGGAGTGAGTGTTAATACATAAAACAGTTATTTGTTATCAACGTGTCTAAGGTTAAGCCCAGTACGAGTTTTATCCTACAGCCCAAGGCATGCCAGTGCATTGTTGACCAATGTACAGTGACGTGCAGTCAGGGTAGGCAAGGTAGGCAGTGCCTACTCAAGGGTGAATTGATATTTTGATTATTTTTTTTAATTATAATATAATTATAAATTATTTATTTTTCCATTTCCCATCGCCTACAGTACCTATAAGTTTGAAAGTGTTTGCATTTTGAACGTTTCGTATCCCAAATTACTGAACAGCGCTATTTCCTGGAACAGCTGCAGTCTCACTCCGCTGTAAGGCAGGAAGAGGCCACACCCCCTCCCAAAAGCACATGGCTGCTCTGACTCTGTTCCCATAATGTGTTTTGATGTGTTTGCGCATGCTCTGTCAGTTCCCCAAGATGAAAACCATTTACGTCTAAAGGCAGCTCTCTATGCTGCCTTTGGACGTAAAAACAAAATGTTTCATACTTTCCACAGTGAATGGAACAAAAGGAAGGATTGACTTTGTGGATGATCCTCATTGAGGCTGTTCCGAGTTGTTGTTGTCAGTGTTTCTGTGTTTCCAACACAAACAACGGATGCTCTGCCGTGTCATGAGATATATGTTGTTGGAGAGTATGGAGGCTATATAAAATAATTGTTTATGTTTCTTCAATGATGTTTATGATGTTGATTTTGTTAGATGGCTTAATGCTTGTTCATGTGGATCTTGTTGGGTTTTTTCTTTCTTATTATGAATTTTATATTTTGATAAGCGCATTGAGATGACTTTGTTGTAAATTGCTTTATACAAACAAAGTTGATTTGAATTTAAATAACACTTGCCAGCAGAAACATATGAAATTGTCATTGGTGGCCTCGATTTGCAACGTGCCTACCCAACCCTAGTGGTCACGGCACATCACTGCCAATGTATGTGCAAAAACCGCTACTGCAAACCCAAGTGTTGCCCCGACCACCAGCAGAGGAGCCAAGGCCCACGCCCAGAAGATGGCCAGAGCTGCGCTGCATGGGCAGCTGGCGGGCACCCTGCCAGCGGGCACCCTCCGGCAAGCCCAAAGCCATTAGGGACCGGACCCCAGGCCAGAAGGACCCGGAATAGAAGCAGCACCGGGAGTAGCCTGCCCAGGGACAACGACCACATCCCCAGCCGCCTACGACACCAAAGGGACATAGCAAGTCACCCCGCCGGCCCCCAGGCGTACCGACCGAGCCCCCCAGAGTGCCCCAGATTACCTGTTATCGATGCCACCTGCGCAATGAGCCTTAGTTATTGCTAAAGTCAATGGAGAGTAGGAATAGAGAGGCACTTCCTTATCCACTGTGTGAATGTGTTTAGAAAGGGGGATAGAACCTTTGTGTATATATGTGTATGTGGTACTACTTTCAAAATCATGCCAGTTTTCACAAATGACCTACCTTGCCTTTAATGTGAATTTGAGCAATGCAGATATAATAAAGTAATTGAATTATTCATCTCATTAAAGTAAAACCCATTACTATCATAAATCATAAATATTGACATCAATTATGTGCACATGGGTGAAGCCTGAAGTCTGTGTTGGATGCAAAGTTTCACCAACTAATGACACAGTTTTATGTTTTAACAACAACAAAAAAAAGCATACAGTCTGTAAACTTTTTTGTATTAGAAATGATTTTTTTATTTTATTTTATCAAAAATATATGTACAATATTTACAGTTACATCATACAGGTTGCTGAAGAAGGAAAGTTATGCGCTATTGTCGTTTAACACACAACAGTGAATACCTGGAAAAAGCAACGTGGCAAGGATTATGAAGTGTATACAGTATCTGGCTGCAAATGCAACAACTTCACCAAAAAATTAGCACTTCATTTTTTGAACCAGCCAAAAACATGTTTTTTTATTAATAATAATAATAATAATAATAATAATGTGGAATGATTCCATACTACATAACACCTGATTCCCTACATTCACAACTTTACAAACAGGATGAAAGTAAAAGAGATGATGGGATGGACAGGGATGGAAGTGGGTATTTCCGCTGAGTGGACGACTCCAGGTTATGATGGATTGTGGGGGAAAAAAAGTCTTTCTTGTTTAGTTGTGTGGATTTCAGAGATTGGAGAAGATTGAACAATAACTTGAGAGGTCGTCTGTGGGGTGTGTAAAGTCTGAGCTCAGCGTCGTATACTGGAGAGGTTCATCTAGCTCGTCGGCTGCAAAACAAAGACAAATCCACAGTTATTGGACAATCTGGAAAACACTGCACATGCATTTAAATTTGCTCACTTTTCTACAAATTTCGAAAACAAAATGGTAAGCAGCTGTTTAGCTAACTACTGTGCATCTATGGTTTAGCTCTTTAGTTACCTAAAGAGGATGCTTCACTCCACTGGCTCCCAGGACTGGTGCATGCTTCATTGTTCAAGAACACCCTGCTGTCTGAACTTTCCACAATCCAGGGAGAGTTCATCTCCAAGCAAAGCTGAAAGAATGAGACTAGAGTATTGGCAAAGCGCTTAAATATCAGACGATATTCAAATTTGGGCCAGATCTTTTTGGATTTTGTTTAAAGGTCACTCATAGTGATGCATATTGTCAGAATATGCCTTTTTTTTTTTAAATCAGAACCAACATGGGTATTCCTGTCAATGAAGATGCATTGTTGCAAAAGTAGAACTAGGACTTCACATTAATGCTCACCTCAATGTTGTATTCATAGTCGTAACCTAAAACAGAAAGAGAGCCAAAGAGAGAGGTTTTTAACAAATGTTTCCTAAATGAAAGAAATGTAACTGTAGAGCAGGGTTGGGATCAATTAGAATTGTATTTGCATAATTGATAATTAATTACAATTATGGTGTCATTATTATAAGAGATGCTAACAGAAAGCTAACACAAGAGGAAAGTTAACTTATATTAGGTTATTTTTTTCAGGCTCAGCAATTGTAATTAATTGTAATTGAGCTTTAGTAATTGAGATCAGAATTGTAATTTACTTTCTGAGGATGACAAATAATTGTAATTGAATTGTACTTGACATGGGTAATAGAAAATATATGTTTAAGTGAAAAATGTATGCCTTAACCCTGGCTGCTATTGAATCATAAGTTGTCTTATTACTTAAAGCTGCAGTATGTATAATCGTGAGGATTGGAAAAATTGCTGGTCACTGTAATTGTTACTGAATTGTAATTGTAACTGAAAAATGTAATTGACCTCAACCCTTCTGTAGAGTACAGTATTGTGCAGCAGTCTTACCAGGTGAATGATCGGGTGAAACTTTAAATCTGTGGAAGAAATCGTTTGTAAAATTGTCGGGCTCGATCTCGACTGATAAAGACCAGTCAGGCACGAGTGGGAAGTCTGTAAACATAACCGACACGAGAAAGAATAGCTTAGTATCTTCACTTTTACAAACATAATTATGTCATAACAACACACAGATGTTTTCAATTTTAATCACCTTGCTCTGTCTTCACGGTGCTGTCAATTGTGTTTTCCTGAGTGAACATGGCTCCATCAGGCAGTGACGGGGTGACAGGAGACTGTGTGTCGCTGTATTCCATGTCTTCATCCATCTTGACACTTAAGCTCTGAATACGATTCAAACAGATGTAAATATTACAACTGCAGCTATAATAATAATAATAATAATAATAAATCATTTCTGGGTTTACCTTCTTCCTTGTCTTTGTCTCTCTTGCTTTACTCCGTTTGTCTGTGCAGAGGAAAGATCATTTTCGTTGATTAATTTACAGAAATTAAGTATTTTCACAGAAGAGCTGCTGGCACATGCTGATCCTGGCTGTACACTGTTTTTAATCGCAGATGGAGTCAAATATAATTGTAATTGTCATTTTAAGGCAAGGCAAGGCAAATTTATTTGTATAGCGCATTTCATACACAAGGCAACTCAATGTGCTTTACATGATAAAACATTCAACAGCTTAAAGTCAATAAGAACATTTAAAATGATCAGTAAAATCAATTAAAATCATCAACAAACACTTTACATCAACAACATGACCAAAAATCTCCCTCTCAATCATATGCAGTAGAGGAAAAAAGTGGCTTTAACTTTGATTTAAAAATGTTCACATGTGATGCTGACTTCAGCTCTGCTTGCAGTTTGTTCCGCTTCTTTGCAGCATAACAACTAAACGCAGCATCACCATGTTTACTGTGAGCTCTGGGCTCCACTTTTAAAAAACAGTTGCTCTTGTAATCGTAATTAAATTGTAATGGAGTTTAGATAATTGACTTTGTAATTGTAATTGCCATGAAAATTTTTTAAAAATTGCTAGAGAAAAAAACTGGGGAACCATGTTACAGTTATATGTACAGTTCTACACATATGTAAATAGAAATTACTAAAATATGTTTCATATCAAGCTTTCCCACATATTACCATTTAAACATATATACATTGAGGGGTATAGTGACACAAAAAAAGGCTCAGACGCTGACACCAAAAATATTAAAACCTATAATTTCATTGATTAGGAAGCCTAACAAGGTAACCAAAATATAGAAAATTAATTAGATAATAGATATTTGTTTTTAGTGTATTTTGCAGCAGATTTAGGACTTGTTATCATTAGAGATGCTAACAGAATTAATTTTTATTAGGTTATTTATTTCAACTCAGTATTTGTGATTAATTGTAATTGAACTTATTAAGTGAGAATGTAATTGAAGTTGGAAAAACTGCTGGTCACTGTAATCGTAATTGAATTGTCAATGAACGTGGGTAATTGAAAACGTAATTGTAGCTGAAAAATGTAATTGACCCCCAACCCTGCAGCTGGTCACTTCCTGGATTTTTTTTTTGTGTCACCTTGACATTTCTGCGTCTGCGGCAGCATCCTGAAGACACGTACGGCTTGGTGGCCTTTGTTCACGCGTTTCTCTTTCACCTCCTCGATGTCGGGCAGGGAGTTCATTGCACAGCGAAAGTTGGTTTTCCATGTTTTTGGGTCACTTGTTTTGCCCTCAACATATTTCCCTGCAAGATAGATAGATAGATAGATAGATAGATAGATAGATAGATAGATAGATAGATAGATAGATAGATAGTTTGTAACATGATATAAACAAGTTTGGTGTCTCGTTGTTAAGGCTTGTCTTCTCATGTTTGCTCACCGGTGTGAATGGCCCACTTTTTGAACAGACAGGCATCCGTGTCGAGCTCCCAGCCGTGTCGTGCCGCATGCTTCCATGGAATCACAAACATTGTTTTCTCCTAAAAAAAAAAAGAAAATATGAAATGAAATACTTGGATAACAAAGGTTCATTAGGACACTCACAGTTTCTCAGTTGAGTTTTATTTTGCTGTGATGACTTTATATTCTTTCAATTTGCAAACAATGAATTTCATTATTAGTGACGATTAAATCCAGTATCCAATTGTGTCTCTTGTAAATTTTGATATCATGGTGTTTTACGATGCACGTCAAAGACTAAAAGATGTTTTATGTTTGATGATAAATAATGTTAATAACTAAATAAAAAAAACAAATAGATTTCACTTTAGTTGTGAATATGAGAGAGCTTTGACCAAGGACAGGATGCAGCCTCAAATCAAAGTTTAGTCAACTTTGATCTGACTAAACTGAACTAAATCATGCAAAAACTCATGTACAAGTATTCATATACTAGTAATATTTTTTGGAAAAGTCTCTCACCTTATCAACCCAATTCAAGCCTTTGATCGAGTTGGACTCGATCATCTGCTCCAGCCATGGCCTCATTTTCATCCTGGACACTGGCATGTTCACCTAAAGTGAGAAGAAAAAGAGCAAAGAATCTGTAAATAAAACAAGAATGTTCCGTTTCCTCCACTAGCGGCAGTAAATAAACTCCCACATCTGCCTCAGTGTGGGAAGATTTATTCTGCTCCAGTGGATGATGGGGAGGTTCACGGACCGGGCAGGGGGCGTCGTCGCGTGGGGGACGGTGGAGCGCACGCGCTTATGTTAACGTTCACACACTTCACATGGAGTTTGTTTTTCATCTACCATCACAAAAAGAACTATTTACAAACCGTTGCACAGACATCCGGTTTTGTTTTTGTGTCATGCGCAGATTGTTTGAAGAATTGGTATGAAAAAAATATTGTTAAATATTGTTGCTCCGACTTGAATAGAATAGAATAGAATAGAATAGAATAGAATAGCCTTTTATTATCATTACATAACATGTAATGAGCTAGAGCTCCCCATAAAAATACAAACATAAGAATAAACAATGTATATACAATATAAATAGATTTTTAAAAAGTTCACATACACTCATATCAGAATTAACATAATACTGTGCCAGCGTATTGCAATAAACTAACAATAAAATCAACACTACAATTGTAAAATTATTATTCAAAATCCCGTATGTATGTTAAAATATATATATACAATTTTTAAAAATGTATTTCCGCATGTAGTTGTGCAAAATATAAGTATGCACTTACAGGCTGTTGTAGTTTAGATCCGAAAAGAAAAGGGAAAAAATCTGTAAAATAGTCCACAGGTATGCGGAATAATCCAGAAAACCTTTTTTTTGACGATGTCTCTAACTTGTTCCTTGTACAAGTGTGCTCTGACTGAAGATATGACTGGTTTTTATATAGTGTCTAGTGGGTATTCCCCACCAGCAGCAGTCTCATCCTTGTGCACTGTAAAAAAAAAAAAAAAAGTGTACACCTAAATTAAGTGCACTGTATTGTGTGATTATGGAAATCAAATTTTAGAATAAATTACCAAACACAATTTTATTACTATATTTAGAAATACTTGTTAGTTAAATGTGGTATTTTTGTGCAATCTGTAGGTTTATTTGTTATTTTATTTGACACAGTGGATGTTTTACAGTGTTCATAACCCAGAAATCAGAAGGTAAGGTACACTGAAGGAAGTTTGAAGGCTCTGCAGGAGACTATGGTCCATCTGCAGCCACAGCCCACGAACGTGAAGCAAGTTGAACTTCCAAATATGGTAATTCGGTAGCACATGTGCTCACCCATGCAATGTGGCAGCTAAAATTAGCTTATTAATCAATGTTTGAATAAAGAGAAACTATAAGCGAACTTTACTCGTGGTTTAACGATGTAATGAGACCCTAACCCCTAACCCTGTTACTTTCAACAATATTTTTTATTTATTTCTGATTTAATTACTTAGACTATTGTCTCTCAAAGTGGGCGTGTTACTCTGAAAACGCTTAAAATCCGTTGTTGCAAAGGCTTTATTTCCACGTGTTACGCTGGAAACTCTTCATTCCCGTTGTTGCAGATGCTTTATTACCACACGTTTAGCTGCGAACTCTTCATTTTCGTTTGTTGCAAACGCTTTATTTCCGCGTGTTATGCTGCAAATGCTTGATTTCCGTTGTTGCAAACACTTTATTTCCATGTATTACGCTGCAAGACTGAGGTCATTGTACTGGGCCCACGACACCTTAGAGAAACCTATGCTAGCCTAACTGCCCTAGATGGCATTACTCTGGCATGAAGCACAACTGTTAGAAACCTTGGGGTTCTATTTGATCAGGACTTATCCTTCAACTCTCACATAAAACAAACTTCAAGAACTGCCTTTTTTCATCTCCGTAACATTGCTAAAATCAGATCTATCCTGTCTCAGAGCGACGCGGAAAAACTAGTCCATGCTTTTGTTACCTCTAGACTGGATTATTGTAATTCTCTTTTAGCAGGCTGCCCGAGCAAGTCGCTTAAGACACTTCAGCTGGTTCAAAATGCTGCAGCACGTGTACTGACTAAAACTAGGAGAAGAGATCACATTACTCCTGTATTAGCCTCTCTGCTTTGGCTTCCCATGAAATATAGAATAGAATTCAAGATTCTTCTTCTCACTTATAAAGCCCTAAATGGACAGGCACCAGTCTATCTCAAGGAGCTTGTAGTACCATACAATCCCCCCACAACACTACGCTCTCAAAATGCTGGACTACTCGTTGTTCCATTTGTCTCTAGAAGTAGTATAGGAGGAAGAGCTTTCAGTTATAAGGCCCCACTTCTCTGGAACCATCTACCAACCACGGTTCGGGGGGCAGACACCCTCTCTACCATTAAGGTTAGGCTCAAAACATTCCTCTTTGGTAAAGCTTTTAGTTAGGAACCAGCTCATAGCTCATAATTAAGATGCAATAGGCATAGACTGCCGGGGGGGTCTGGCATGCTCGGTTGGAGAGAGGTTGGAGAGGGCGTTAAGAGAGAGGTCATTTAGGTTAGAGAGGGACCGGAGAGGGTCCCATTCCTCTCTCGAACACTCCCTCTATGTCTGCTTCTTCCCTTGTGTGTTTGCTCCTGTACTCCTTCTGGATTTTGTCTTGCAGGTCCGTGGGATCCTCAGTGTGGAATTACAGAGTCTCAACAACTCTGTCTCCACCCTTTCCTCTGCACACACCCAACACAGCATAACGTGGATGGCTGTTCATCATAGGAATGGGATCCACACAAGGTTCCTGCTGCTTAACAGAAGGTTTTCCTTGCCGCCATGATGAATTCATGTTGGGTGTGGGATACATATGTATGTGTATATACGTATATATGCATATGTGTGTATCCATAAAATGAAGAGTCCGTCCTTAAGACTGCTCTACTGTAAAGTGTCTTGAGATACCATTGGTTATGATTTGGCGCTATACAAATAAAAGATTGATTGATTGATGATTGAATTTTCATTGTTGCAAATGCTTTATTTCCACGTGTTACGCTGCAAACGCTTCATTTCCGTTGTTGCAAACGCATTATTTCGGAGTGTTACGCTGCAAACGATTTATTTCCGTTGTTGCAATACTTTCCCTCCTTTTTTACTATACCTCTACATGAACCTTTCCACAATCCTCGACCACTTCCACCTCCACTCGACCACTTCCACCTATACTTTTCTAGCCTTTCTCTTTTATTCTACCTGGGAATGAACCTTTACACTCACCTCAATCGCCACAGCCTTCACTTCCTGGCTAAATTCGAGGTTACATATGAGCGTTTTGAAAAGGCTCAGCGCATTGAAAAATTGCTTGCGTGGGCGTGGTTTATAGGGGGCGTTGCTTGTACTGAAGTTCATAAAGTGCCTTTCTACAAAGATATTAGTTATTACTTTTTATTAACCCATTCACACACACATTCATATATTTGGGAAACAAATAGGTGTCAAAATAATGTATGTAACTTTGTGGTGTGGATAGCAAAAACAAAATCGCTCTGGTGCTCGCTGATCTCCCTCGCAAGAGGAGGCATGAAGTCAGCGCCTACAGACACGCCTACTCATGAATATGCATAAGTCATGGCTTGCCCTGCTAACAAGGGAATGAAAAGAAAGATGGTGGCAGAAAAAAGAATTTGGATAAAGCAAGAGAAAAGACCAAAGTCTGCTTGTGCATGTGTGTGAAGGGCGTGGCTTTAGAGGGAGCACAGAGGGGAGGGACGGGTAAAAGCAGAGCACTTGGAGGATGCAACTAGTTTTTGAAAATTACTTACCTTTTCTTTAATGTGAATTTGAGCAATGCAGATATAATAAAGTAATTGAATTATTCATCGCATTAAAATCCATTACTATCAGGTTGATTAAAAAAATAAATATTGACATCAATTATGTGCACATGGGTGAAGCCTGAAGTCTGTGTTGGATGCAAAGTTTCGCCAACTAATGATCCAGTTTTATGTTTTAATTGTTTTTTTCCATCAAAAAAAGAAACATACAGGCAATCTGTAGACTTCTTTGTATCAGAAAAGTTTTTTATTTTATCAAAAATATATGTACAATATTTACAGTTACATCATACAGGTATGTTATTTTACCACCAGAAGAAACACACGTTTGCTGAAGAAGGAAAGTTATGCGCTATTGTCGTTTAACACACTACAGTGAATACCAGGAAAAAGCAACGTGGCAAGGATTATGAAGTGTATACAGTATCTGGCTGCAAATTCACCAACAAATTAGCACCTAATGCTTTGAACCAGCCAAAAACATGTTTTTATCATAATAATAATAATAATAATGTGGAATGATTCCATACTACATAACACCTGATTCCCTACATTCACAACTTTACAAACAGGATGAAAGTAAAAGAGATGATGGGATGGACAGGGATGGAAGTGGGTATTTCCGCTGAGTGGACGACTCCAGGTTATGATGGATTGTGGGGGAAAAAAAGTCTTTTTTGTTTAGTTGTGTGGATTTCAGAGATTGGAGAAGATTGAACAATAACTTGAGAGGTCGTCTGTGGGGTGTGTAAAGTCTGAGCTCAGCGTCGTATACTGGAGAGGTTCATCTAGCTCGTCGGCTGCAAAACAAAGACAAATCCACAGTTATTGGACAATCTGGAAAACACTGCACATGCATTTAAATTTGCTCACTTTTCTACAAATTTGAAACAAAATGTTAAGCATGCACTTTTTAGCTAACTACTGTGCATCTATGGTTTAGCTCTTTAGTTACCTAAAGAGGATGCTTCGCTCCATTGGCTCCCAGGACTGGTGCATGCTTCATTGTTCAGGAACACCCTGCTGTCTGAACTTTCCACAATCCAGGGAGAGTTCATCTCCAATTCCCGGCAAAGCTGAAAGAATGAGACTAGACTAAGTATTGGCTAGAAATTGTCCTTACAGATTTTTACAGCAAAGCGGTTAATTATCAGATGATATTCAAATTTGGGCCAGATCTTTTTGGATTTTGTTTAAAGGTCACTCGTAGTGATGCATATTGTCAGAATATGGTTTTTTTTTTTTTTTTTTTTTAAATCAGAACCAACATGGGTATTCCTGTCAATGAAGATGCATTGTTGCAAAAGTAGAAGTAGGACTTCACATTAATGCTCACCTCAATGATGTCTTCATAGTCGTAACCTAAAACAGAAAGAGAGCCAAAGAGAGAGGTTTTTAACAAATGTTTCCTAAATGAAAGAAATGTAACTGTAGAGCAGGGTTGGGATCAATTAGAATTGTATTTGCTTAATTGATAATTAATTACAATTATGGTGTAATTTTAATTGTAATTAGATTTTTTAAAATCTGTTGCTGTCATAATCTTAATTCAATTTCAATTGAGTTCATATAATTGACATTGTAATTGAAATTGCCATGAAATTCTATAAAACTTATAATAATTAATGATATTAGTATAAAAGTAATTATATTTGAATGCAAAACTGGGGAACCATGTTACTGTTCTACACATATGTAGTTAACAATTAATAAAATATGTTTCATATCAATCATACAAATTATTGTAATTGAATTGTAATTAGAAAAAAAGCTGGTCACTGTAATCGTAATTGAAATGTACTTGAACATGGGTAATAGAAAATATTTGTTTAACTGATCAATGTATGTGGCCTTAACCCTGGCTGCTATTGAACCACAAGTTGTCTTATTACTTAAAGCTGCAGTATGTATAATCGTGAGAATTGGAAAAATGCTGGTCACTGTAATCGTAATTGAATTGTAATTGAACATGAGTAATTGGAAATGTAATTGTAACAGACAAAAATAATTGACCTCAACCCTGCTGTAGAGTACAGTATTGTGCAACAGTCTTACCAGGTGAATGATCAGGCGAAACTTCAAATCTGTGGAAGAAAGTGTTTGTAAAATTGTCGGGCTCGATCTCGACTGATGAAGACCAGTCAGGTACTTCAGATGGGGGCACGAGTGGGAAGTCTGTGAACATAACCGACACGAGAAAGAATAGCTTAGTATCTTCACTTTTACAAACATAATTATGTCATAACAACACACAGATGTTTTCAATTTTAATCACCTTGCTCTGTCTTCACGGTGCTGTCAATTGTGTTTTCCTGAGTGAACATGGGTCCATCAGGCAGTGACGGGGTGACAGGAGACTGTGTGTCGCTGTATTCCATGTCTTCATCCATCTTGACACTTAAGCTCTGAATACGATTCAAACGGATGTAAATATTACAACTGCAGCTATAATAATAATAATAATAATAATAATAAATCATTTCTGGGTTTACCTTCTTCCTTGTCTTTGTCTCTCTTGCTTTGCTCCTTTTGTCTGCGCAGAGGAAAGATCATTTTCGTTGATTAATTTACAGAAATTAAGTATTTTCACAGAATCAATTAAAATTTTAATTGCGTAATTGATAATTAATCACAATTATGGCATAATTATAGTTGTAATTGTAATTTTTTTTTAAAAAAAGGGTTGCTGTCATAATCGTAATTAAATTGTAATGGAGTTTAGATAATTGACATTGTAATTGTAATTGCCATGAAAATTCTTTAAAAATTGCTAGAGAAAAAAACTGGGGAACCATGTTACAGTTCTATGTACAGTTCTACACATATGTAAATAGAAATTACTCAAATATGTTTCATATCAAGCTTTCCCACATATTACCATTTAAACATATATACATCGAGGGGTATACTGACACAAAAAAGGCTCAGATGCCTCCACCAAAAATATTAAAACTTATAATTTAATTGACCGGGAAGCCTAACAAGGTAACCAAAATATAGAAAATTAATTAAATGATAAATATTTTTTTGTGTGTATTTTGCAGCAGATTTTGGACCTGATATCATAAGAGATTCTAACAGAAAACTAACACAAGAGGAAGGTTAATTTTTATTAGGTTTTTTATTTCAGGCTCAGTATTTATGACCCTGCAGCTGCACTTCCTGGATTTTTTTGTCTTACCTCGACATTTCTGCGTCTGCGGCAGCATCCTGAAGACACGTACAGCTTGGTGGCCTTTGTTGACGCTTTTGTCTTTCACCTCCACGATGTCGGGCAGGGAGTTCATTGCACAGCGAAAGTTGGCTTTCCATGTTTTTGGGTCACTTGTTTTGCCCTCAACATATTTCCCTGCAAGATAGATAGATAGATAGATAGATAGATAGATAGATAGATAGATAGATAGATAGATAGATAGTTTGTAACATGATATAAACAAGTTTGGTGTCTCATTGTTAAGGCTTGTCTTCTCATGTTTGCTCACCGGTGTGAATGGCCCACTTTTTGAACAAACAGGCATCCGTGTCGAGCTCCCAGCCGTGTCGTGCCGCATGCTTCCATGGAATCACAAACATTGTTTTCTCCTAAAAAAAAAAAGAAAATACTAAATGAAACACTTAGATAACAAAGGTTCATTAGGACACGCACAGTTTCTCAGTTGTGCTATATTTTGCTGTGATGACTTTATATTCTTTAAATTTGTTGTTAAGTTCAGTCTCTTGTAAATTTTGATATCATGGTGTTTTCCTATGCACGTCAAAGACTAAAAGATGTTTCATGTTTGATGATACAAACAATAAAAAAAATAAGTTTATAATTACATTAAAAATCAAATAGATTTCACTTTAGTTGGACATTTGAGAGAGCTTTGACCAAGAACAGGATGCAGCCTATCAATTAAAAATCCATTCCACTTTGATTTGACTCCTATAACTAAACTGAACTAAATCATGCAAAAACTTCACTGATTTTTTTTTTAACTTATTATCAATTTTTTTAACAGGGTTATCTGATTATATGCAATGGAAATATTCATATACTAGTAATATTTTTTGGAAAAGTCTCTCACCTTATCAACCCAATTCAAGCCTTTGATCGAGTTGGACTCGATCATCTGCTCCAGCCATGGCCTCATTTTCATCCTGGACACTGGCATGTTCACCTAAAGTGAGAAGAAAAAGAGCAAAGAATCTGTAAATAAAACAAGAATGTTCCGTTTCCTCCACTAGCGGCAGTAAATAAACTCCCACATCTGCCTCAGTGTGGGAAGATTTATTCTGCTCCAGTGGATGATGGGGAGGTTCACGGACCGGGCAGGGGGCGTCGTCGCGTGGGAGACGGTGGAGCGCACGCGGTTATCCCGGTCTGTTACGCGCTTATGTTAACGTTCACACACTTCAAATGGAGTTTGTTTTTCATCTACCGTCACAAAAACAACTATTTACAAACCGTTGCACAGACATCCGGTTTTGTTTTTGTGTCATGCGCAGATTGTTTGAAGAATTGGTATGAAAAAAAACAAAACACATGTTGGTAAATATTGTTGCTCCGACTTGCAATAAACTAACAATAAAATCAACACTACAATTGTAAAATTACTATTCAAAATCCCGTATGTATGTTAAAATATATATATACAATTTTTAAAAAATGTATTTCCGCATGTAGTTGTGCAAAATATAAGTATGCACTTACAGGCTGTTGTAGTTTAGATCCGAAAAGAAAAGGGAAAAAATCTGTAAAATAGTCCACAGGTTTGCGGAATAATCCAGAAAACCTTTTTTTTGATGATGTCTCTAACTTGTTCTCCGTACAAGTGTTCTCTGACTGAAGATATGACTGGTTTTTATAGTGTCTAGTGGGTATTCCCCACCAGCAGCACTCTCGTCCTTGTGCACTGTAAAAAACGCACGCCTAAATTAAAGTGCACTGTATTGTGTGATTATGCAAATACGATTTTGAAATAAATTACCAAACACCATTTAATTAATACATTTAGGAGTACTTATTATTTTAATCATGATGTTTTTGCGCAACCTGTGGTTTTTTTTGTTATTATTTTTGACAGAGTGGATGTTTTACAGTGTTCATTTCCCAGAAATCAGAAGGTAAACGCTGAAGGAGGTTTGAAAGCTCTGCAGCCTACATGAAACCCACCCCACCCAATTATTTTAATAGTATTTTAAAAAATATTATACATTATTTATAGAATTTATTTATCTAGTCAACCCTCAACATGTTATGCATGCTTTGCAACACCTGTTTTCAGCTTGAATTACTTTTACAAATCACGTTTTATGCACACACACAAAACATAAAAATATAAATCAATGACTTTAAAATACAAAACATAAATAAATAAAAAATTATTAATAAATAAAAAACAAAACAAAAAAAACACACAACATTTGTTTGGTAAATGTTCAACAACAGAAATATATTTCAATAAATATGATGACTTTAAAAGTGCGTGGTGTGTACGTGCACATGCACGCCGAGTATCAATGCTGAAGTTTAGCCCCGCCCACTAACATGTGAGCAGGGACCAGGCCTTTAGTATAAACATCTCGCTGTCGGGGAAGTGAAGTATTTACAGTAAATGTAGTAATTTCTGTGTCCGCTAGAGGCAGCCTGGTTTCACACCGCTCAGCATAGATGACGACATAGAGGGAAACCATGAAAAGCAGTTACAACTGAACGGAAGCAGCAGCAGCCGCTGCAGCAGCGGGTTGTGTGGGTCAAAATCAGATAGAAAAGAGACTCAGAGCATGAAAAATAACTATTGTTTTCTTTGGAGGTAGATTTGTGTCTTTATATTATAATAATAATTTAAAAAGAAAAATATCTTCTATCAAATAAAAAACTTTTTAATATTTTTATTTTTATTTTTATTTTTACTTCAATTAAAAAAAAAAAAAAAAAACAATTTCAATCAAAGAAAAAAAAATGTTTAAATGTACAGAAGAGAATTAGGGCCAATTTTGATGGAGAAAATAATTTTATTAAAGTTGAAATTTCAAGATTAAAGTAAAAATGTATATGTTCTCAAAATTTCGACTTTAATCTCGAAATTTCAACTTCAATTTCAACATTATTCTCAAAATTTCAACTTTAATTAAAAAAAAAAAATCCCTATCATATTTGGCCCTAATCCTCTTCCGTACAAATGCAATATATGTTGTTTTTTTTTTGCACTTTCTTTGATTGAAAATATTTATTTTTAATTGAAGTAAAACATTTTGATTGAATAATAAGGCACAAATCTACCTCCATACTTTTCTCAATGAACACGAGAATAACATTTATTGATGAATTTTAAAAAAAATTTGAAAAAATTTGAAAATGTAAATTCATTTACAAAAAAAACTATCGCTGTGGAAAATATAAATTTAAATAGTTAAATTGTTAACATAACTTCTACATAAACCAGGAAGCTTGAGCAAAATAATATGAAAATTTTTTTTTTTGTATCAATAATATTTGAAAAATAATAATAAATGTATCAATAATTATGAAATGTTTTATATTTTTTTATTTATTCCATTCATGAAAATGTAAACAAGCATTGATTCCCCATGTACATCAAACAATATCACAGTCCATATTAAGCATTTTCATGTAGAAATATTAAAGAGCGAATACCTGCAGTCACCCTCATGAATGTTATTGGGTTTCATTACTATTATATTTTTATTATGATTGATGTTGTTTTTAGTTTCGTTTTTACGTCACTAACAGTATGAGGGCAGGCTGCAGCTTTGGGAAAAACCGGGGATTTATTCACAGTCTGAAATCCAGTGAGGGGTTTCCCACGTGCAGCGGCGTGATAGTGCGTGCGCGTTCCCGAGGCCAGGGCATGGAAACGCGCGCGTTTCTGTCAGGGAATGACAGGGAGTTTTCCAGTGGAATCTTCACTTCTGAGTGCCTTGAGGGGTTTTCTATTAAGGACTAGACTGGACCTGTAATTACAAATATAGAAATAATGGAGCAGATGGAAAATGTTGAACATATTTTTAATTATCACTCCCTTAATCCCTCATGTGAAAAGTGTTGCTTGTCGAACCCTTTAAATAAATATGTTAAGGTTTTATTTTATTAAGACAACTTTTTTTTCCGGAATTTTACTTTGAAAATGTGACTTTGATCTCCTCACATGTTTTGACTGACTCTCTTCGCCAACGACGATTGGGCGACAGGGGGTGTGGCCACCCAGAAAGGCCACATTAAAGTGATCAGCAGACGCCTCTGAGGAAGACTGACAGAAACATGTCAGGAGAGGAAAGTAAATTTTCTGAAAAAAATGTTGTCTGAATGAATTAAACCATAACATATTATAGATTCAATGTCTTATACTGTTTCATAACACAAGAGTGTTTAGTAATAAACAGCATTTGTTTTACTCTAAATGTCTATAGAATAATAAAAATGTTAAACTGTTGATTCTCTATTTTTAGCATCAGTCGCTGCTTTTGTTCTGTTTTTACACCAAAACTGTCAGATCAGTTTGTTAAAACCAGCCTGTAATGGGATAGCTTGACAAATTGTTTAGGTCCACATGTGTCAAACCCAAGGCCCGGGGACCAAATCTGGCCCTTCAGAGCATCTGTTTTGTCCCGCTGGAGAAAGTGAAAATGACAGAAAAAAAACATGAATCATTGTGTAAATCAGTGGTTCCCAATTTTCTTCGTCCCGTGTACCCCATTCGCATTTTTGCAAAATCATATGTACCCCCTCTTCAGATACTTTTTCATTTGCGGAACAGAAGATTCTCCTAAACCCATAAATGTGTCTCAATCATTGGTTCCCATAAGGCTTAATCTACAAATTCAAAAATAATGAGTGGAATTTAGTTAAACTAGAACTTTTATGTGATGACTTCAATAGTAAGTAAATACAGTCTCCTTTGTAAAATTACACTAATTCACATCTCCTATTGTCAGAAGTGTGATAAATTGGCCTCTACAGCATAACATAATCCAGTTTCAATAAATTATAAGAAAATATAGTATTTTATTGAGCAATAGTACTGTTAGTTTGGTGGTGTTAAATCTTTCCAAGTACCCCCTGCAATGTGCTCCTGTACCCGTGTACACATACCCCTGTTTGGGAACCACTGGAAATTACCAAACAATTCAGTAAAGTCAATAATGAAAGTAGCAATTATAGAAATAGTAGGAATAATAGCAACAATAGTGTTAAACAAATAGTTGTGCATGCTGAGCAATAGATACTGGAAACCAATAAAATTAAAAAGAAGAGAAAAAAAGGCGTGATTTGTGAAAATAACTCAAAATGTTTCCCAAATCTTGTAATTTTTTTCAAATTATTCCACAAAATCTCCCCAAATTATTAAAGAAATTGGTCAAAAACGGACATTTACAGTAAGTATGTGTCACGTGTTGTTTTGATATTGTTGATGCCTTCCATACTTTATGTTTAATCTATACAGGGTTGGAGTCAAGTATAATTGTAATCAAGTAATTGATCATTAATTACAATTATGTTGTGATTATGACTGCAATTGTAATTTTAAAAAATCTGTTGCTGTCGTAATCGTGATTCAATTATAACTGAGTTTAGATAATGTTTTGTGATTGTAATTGTAATGAAAATTATATGAAAATTGTCAATTATAATTTAAGGCAAAACTGAGGAACCGTGTTACAATTATATACATACTGTATGTAGTTAACAATTATTAAAAATACAATTTACCATTTACAAAAATATAAATCTAGGGGTATACTGACACAAAAAAAGGCTCAGACGCCCACACCAAAAATATTAAAACCTATAATTTTATTGATTAGGAAGCCAAACAAAGTAAGAGATGCTAACAGAAAGCTAACACAAGAGGAAGGTTAACTTTTATTAAGTTATTTATTTCAGGCTCAGGAATTGTGATTAATTGTAATTGAACTTTAGTAATTGAGAACGTAATTGTAAGTGACTTTCTGAGGATAAAAAATACATGTAATTGAAAACAAATCATAATTTAAGTGTGTTTGAACATTGGTAATGAAAGCCTAATTGACCCCAACCCTGAATCTATAACTGGAAGTGAAAACTTATGTACGTTAATATTGAAATTGTTTGTTTTCCCGCCTAAAACATGCGGCCCACTTGTGATCGAACAGGTGCGTGTTCGGCCCCTGAACCAAAATGAGTTTGACACCCCTGGTTTAGGCTATACCTGCAGGGATACAACTGTAGTTTGAGGCTTTGGCATGAGACGATCTGCTTGAGCGTTCAATCTCCCCTCTGACCATCTGCTTCCTTTGACGGCTCGCTGACACTGGATCACGTCTCCTTAGCTTAGCCATTCAGTTACACTGCTATAGCTCACACAGGAGGGAGCGTTCTCATAATGACTAATACTGTAGTAGTTGTTGTGACTTGTCTGCTGCAAACAAACCTGGCCGTACTGCCTCGGGACGTTTCCACTTCACTTCAACAGCAAGCACGTTACTGTCTAATTTATAGAATCTATTTTCTCAAAAATGTGTTTTCTACATCCTTTAATGCGCTGTATATTTATCTAAATTCATTTTTAAATCTTTAGATTTGTATTTGTTTTTGGATTAGTTCCTGAAACAAGTATTACAAACCAGTGTTCAAATTTCAAAATTTAGTCATCAGGATAGTTTCAATTATGACTTATGACATTAATATTTTAGTCGACTAAATCTGCTAAATATATAGTCAACTAAAATATGCACATAAGAGTTTATGCAAAAAATAATAACCATTTATTATGGTATTAATGTTTGTAAATACATCTTATGGGTTCTGATTGGATTTTGTCTCATGTGACGAAATTATTGATTAGTTTTTATTAATCTATGAAAATATGCATATATTTTTGATACAGGCATTTTTTTAAATGTAGTCATAGTCTAGTTATTGTCACTTAAAAAATATGTAGTCGGCGAAATCTATGACAAAAAAATTAGTCGATAAATTTAACACTGTTACAAATTTTATGTCATCTATTTTTGTCAAATCTAATTTGCAATTTTTTGAGTTAAAGCCGATTATTGTGTAAAAGAATGGGACATGATGTTAAAAGAGCGAGTCTGAAATAATCTTTGTCTCGTAAATTAGAGATGAGCAAATCAACTTAAACTATGTTTATCAGAAGATCAGAACTTAGATTAAATTTGTTTCTCAAGGTCCATATGGAACCTCTTCTTCATATATTAGGAATTTGAACAATTTCCCAGATTTGGGCGGTATCTAGTCCCAATGGCAAGCAGGTTGTAGGGAATAAAATCAAGAGGCCAACATGAAAAGTAACCCTGTAAGGAAAAAAATGCACATATTTCAAAGTTAAATTAGTGCTTATTTTCCAAAGGGTTAAGAAGATTTACTCAGAGTTGTAACAAGCAGCAAGTATTTGTTGTTTTAGGTGTTTTTGTTGCAAAGTGAAACACCTATCACTGTTGTGTGTGTGCGTGTGTGTTGAAATAAATAGGCTCGTAAGCCTATTTAAAAGGAAGGATTTTCAAAATTATGCATTTATATAAAAACAAAGGATTCTTGTTTCAAGCACAACTTTCACTGTTCAACTGTTTCACTGTGACCTTGAGCTGCCCCCTCATGCACTCCTGTGCTCTCAACCTGCCCCATGTCATAACGTTCATACTATTTGTGGATACATTTGACTTTAAATGATGACATGGTTTGTTTTCAGTTGACTGATTCATTTCAGGAGCCTGTGTTTTCTCTTCTAAAGTCTGAACTCATTTTCCAAAACCCAGAGCAGTAAAATACAAAATATTGCTGTTCATGTGGGCAGGTCAGTCTGATAAGAGGTTTCATGTTATGTAAGTTATATCATCTGTGCAGTAAAGAAAGACCATATAAAGGCCTAGGCAAAGATAAGGAGACATTGGAGAGTGGTAGAGCAGTTTCTGGTTGGGGAATGTAGGGTATAGGGCAGGGGTCTGCAACCTGCGGCTCTGGAGTCTCATGTGGCTCTTTGACTCTTTGGCAATGGCTCCTTATAGCTTTAAAAAAAAAAAAAAATTAAATAATGAATTGTTAACTCTTACAGAGGGTATTGATGATGAGTAAAACTAATCACATTGTGCAATAACTCCACCTCCTGCAACCTTTACAGATCATCAACTTTCTCTGCACTTGTGGCTAACCTTAAGTTTTAAATCCCTGCTAAACTAACAAAAAGACTATTCTGGAAGAAAATAGAGATGTAATTTGTGTGGGGAAACATTTATTTAACTGCCAACATATGCTGTCTTAATATGCATGCTTGATATGTTGCAAGGAATTAGAAATTAGCGTGTGTTGACTGACATTGTCATGTGTTTTTGTAGCCCTTCAAATCCATTAACTCATCAAATTATTCAAAATTATTTTAACTGTATAAAATGTTATACACTGTATTACCTTCATTGAGAAGGTATTTTTTTCCAACCCCTGGAAGGACTTTAATCCAGGTGAGATTAGGCAAAATGGCTCCTTTGAGAGTAAAGGTTGCAGACCCCTGGTATAGGGTTAAGGGTTTAAAGCATGGTTGCATAAAATGACACATAAACCTATGCATGCATGCATGCATGTGTTCTTAGACCTGCATTGGATCCACTTTTCAGGTTAATGACATGCCATCAAAACCTTCAATAACTATCTTCACAAAGTACACAGCAATAGGTTCACTTTATTATTAATGAAATAATGAAAGCAGATAGGTGGAGACTTGGTTTGCTGCTAAAAGGCAGATTACTGCTCTATAACCGTGACCCATTAAATCAGGTCAGTCATGTGACAACAACACAGGAAGACAATAAGTATGTCTCATGGCTGGCAGCGCTTGTATACAGCCTTCTATAAATAAACAGTGATTGGTTCATTTGATACAAAATGAATGCGTCAAAAATCCAAACAATTGGTTTTTTTTCTCATGGGAGAAATAAACAACAACCAGATACCATAATACCGGTTGTTGTTTATTTCTCCCTGGCGGCTACTTCCTGCTTCACTTCCGCTCCGCGTTCAATCAAGTGAAAGACTGTGAGTGCAAAAGCGGAAGTAGTCAATTTTCAAGATAAAATCAGGGGGGCGTTGGCAGATATGAAAATAAAATACGTTTCCTTGAAAAGGAAGCCTCACAGCCTGTTCGGCTTCACAACTGTGATAAAAAATATTTTTATTCATGATAATGCAAATGAATTCTAGATAACCAGGGAAATGATAAAACAGAGCTATAATTTTAGAGTGAATAAATAATTTAAAAAAATTAATCAAAATTCAAACAAGGCTGACTAGTTGTTCTCTATAACCAAAAAAACGGGACAATGCATATTTTTGCACTCCTCACAATGAATTAAATGTGTGTGCTTGTGAGATTGGGGTCATTAAAAACATGTATCTATATGAAATATTATTATTTATTCTTGCTTTACTTTACTATTCTTTTTTGAAATTTGAAAAAAATAATTTTTGTAATAAATACAGTAAATAGTAATACTTTTTCCTTTAAAAACAATTAACAACAATATTACTTGTTTACCTTTTTGCCAATTTGCACAAAACCTATATATATATATATATATAAATCTTACACCCGTACCTTTCCCCACAATATTTTCTAAATAAACATTTTGCATTCAATTGACATTGAATCAAACATTTCCCCTCTCATCTTTACTGTTATGCGGTTACCTACCGCTGACACTTTGGTCAGCCTTTCTCAAGGTTACTTTAGTTCACTGGGCGGGGCTTAGTGTACCACGTGATTGTGATGCAAAAAAAAAAAACCGTTGCTGGGTGTCAAAGCTGCAGGATGGCGTGATGCTGTAAGCAAATCTCAATTTGAAAAAAAAAAAAAAAAAATGCTCAAAATAGGATTTGCTGTCACCATTTTATATTGTTTTATTGGGCAATTGATAAAAAACAAAAAACAAATAAATAAATCAGGCTAAGTAATTATAGGCTACTAGGCCTTATGAAGTGCTTTTTTATTTAGATGAAATGTGAGGATTATTGAATAGCTTTGTTTTAGAATTGGCTGTAACCATGATATGCTCCCGTCAACGCTCTTAATTCCATTAATTGCGCACCACCCATAGGTGAAGGAAGGGGGAGGAGGTGATGCTCCAGTAAACTATATCCGATTCAATTTCCACATTTTCAGTAACCTGTAGTAGGTCATTTTGCACAGTGAAACCAAACCAGCTGGCCACCCCACCTCCTCTCTCCCAGTGTGGACTGGGAGACGCACACATCCCTATCACCACCACCCCCTCCACCCTCCACCCTTTAATCTCCCGGATTGTCGGAGACTTGCTGCAGTCGATGCTGCAGCCCTGAGCCGCTCCCGCACCGGGACACATGACTCAATGACAAAGAAATGCTCGCGTTCGTGTTGGTTTCTGGCTCGCTTTGGATCATATTAGGTGAGTCCTAAAGGTATTGGTTGTTTTTTTATTTTTAATTCTTATAATGGTTTGAAAGGTGCTGCACCTGTCTCTCTCTCTCTCCCCCTCTCTCTCTCTCTCTGGAGGCTGCGCCGTGCATGGCGCATCGTGGCTTCATTCATTCCCAACCGGCTTTTTCCTTCCTCCATTCTATTGTTTTATCACAGAAGCATTCAAATACCGTAGAATGATCCCGATTAGATGTTGCATCGCACGTTTTGCTCGTGTCACTATTGTTCCCTGGATATCACACATTTTTCTTTGACTATACAGGTGCAGGCCCCGTGCAGCTACCTTCATTTTAACCTTCATTTTACCAACATGTTATAATCAGATGATGATGATGATAAGATGAAATCATTGGCTAATATATAGGCTGGTGGTGCTATTTGTTATTAGCCTGGGTGAATACGATGCCATGTGGTGTAAATATGTAGGTAGGCCATGGCTCTACTTTAGCTGGGAAATGTTGCATTTATTTCTATGGAAGTGTTGGTTTTTTATCGATATTTAAGGCGTCTTTTATGTGTCAGGAAAAGGAGGAGAATATATATATATATATATATATATATATATATATATATATGCATATATATAGGGCGGACGAGCTGCTAAGGTCGTGTGACATTGTGCGTTGAAAAAACCGGACACGCGTCATTTAAAAGCCAGGAATGACCTTCTGCCACGGGCTTGGTGCATGAGATTGTAGTGAAAGCCTTAATCAGCACATTTCATACTAAACAATCCATGTGAGATTGACAGAATGCCGGTTGTGAAAGTCAGCGTTTTGTATGTGATGTCCTCCGCCATGCCTTAGTGACGGAGGGAGGAGGAGGATGAGGATGATGATGGAGGATGACGCGCGTCCAAAGCACGTTAGGTGATTGGTCGGAGCTGTTCAGGAGAGAGGGGTGCTGAAAATCCTACCGGCAAACTGGAGAGCACAGCATGGTGTGCACAGGGCGAGAGTACTGACGTGTACTGCTCAAGTTGCTTGATTGAAATTGTGCTCAAGTACAAGTACAAGTACAAGTTATTCATACATAAAATATACGTGGAGAGCACAGCACGGTGTGCACAGGGCGAGAGTACTGACTGTACTGCTCAGGTTGCTTGATTGAAATTGTGCTCAAGTACAAGTAAAAGTCCAAGTACAAGTACAAGTACAAGTACAAGTACAAGTAAGTCATACATAAAATACAAGTTATTACCCCCCGCCCACTCCCGCCACAGTTCTCTTGCATACAGTAAACATCTCATGTATAAACTTAAAAAGAAGGCAGTGGCTATCCGTACGGTTGCCGTATCAATATACCGACATTCTATCCGTACGCAGCGCCCCTATTTGGCCAGTTTAGGTCACGTGATAGGTCAGCCATTGGCCAGTTTAGGTCACGTGACAATGACTTACCCTAAGACTAAACCAAAGCCCTAAGCCTAAAAATTGTTGCGATTTTGGGTTATAACCTAACCCTAACCCTAAGACGCTGCATACTTGTACTTCGGTAACCGTACCAATAGCACCGGGGGTTCTCCGTACGACAACTGTGCAAATAGACACTTTCTAAAAAGAAAGAGACCAAATCTAGCACAATTGGAACTTAACTTATTTCCCACAAAGACATCTGCATAAAATAAAAGGTTGATCAAAATGTACAATTCCTTTTTTTTTTTAAATTTTTTTTTAAAATAAAATAAAACCAATGAATTCAATTCAAAATAAATAAAAAAAATCTCATGCTAACTTTATAAATTCTAAAACAGAGAAAATAAACTTGATTCAAAGCTGTTTTGGCACGGTGCATTACGTTTAATCTGATTGGTTGGCTATGATGTGATGCATTTGATTGTCGTCTGGTCATTTAATTTTTTTCACAATGTTTGTTGATCATTTAAAAACAAAACAAAACAAAGCAAAATTTACTCAGTAACGGTTGGGTTTAGAAATGTAACAAATTACTTCTTTTAAAACATACTTAAGTACAAGTAAAATTACCGATTGAGAAATATACTCAAAAAAGTACAAGCACCCATCATTCGTAATGAACTTATCTGTTCCAACAATATCTTATCAGAAATGGGAGATGTTTCATAAATTAAAAACCACTCTGGATACAATAGTTGTGGAGGATTACTGACACTTTGCACCTGTCATCACACCTTGCACCCTGCTGCCCCTGAACATAAATCATTTATTTTAAGAGCAGCATCACAGCAGGTAAACCTATTCTGTTTCCTACCTTAATAATTCATTTGAGTGTAGTATTGCTTTATCAACCAATGGGGCCTTTTTTTTTCTTCCCAAAAACCATCCAAACTTCAAACATCCCATGCATGCTAGCACTTTTCTAAAAACGATGCTTCTTCTACTTCTTTTTTTTTAGATTAACAATAATTAATAAAATTAGATACCTTGAACATAAACATTTCTTAGAGGGATTCTCCACTGTTTTCACAAATGAGACTTAAAACCTTTGAAATGTACTTATTAGAACAAGATCTATGGCTAACAAAATTCATTATTTTGCACCATATTAATTTGACTGACTTTAAAAGAATTGAAATGTTCTACCGTTTTAGACCCTGTGTTCCGTCATCTCGAAATCACGTTATTGATGACGTCACACAGCCCCATTTGCCTGTAAACATCCCATTGTTTTCTATTGGAATGAAGCATTCAGCCTGCTTTTCAGTGCATTGAGCAGCTTTTTCGGTCAAAATGCCAATTTGTGCCGCTTTTGTTTGCTCTAAATAATCAGGAAAAGGAAAAGATGTCAATGTAACCCTCTAGTAAAAACATTTGTAACCCGAAAAAAAATCTGTGACCGCAGGGGGTGCAACAGTTCCAACTCTGCAGTTTCGTAGTAGACAATGAAGCAGAGAAGAAGAGCTCTCCTAAGAGACCTTAACTCCCCCTAAAACAGTGAGTGGCTGATGCTCTGATGGCTGAAGTTAAGCGAGTAATAGGTAAGTTTTTGATGAATTATGATAAAACTCAAATACTTTATTTTTCGTGTAAAATCAATCTGTAATGTTATACAGTGCCGGTGCTTTCAGAGCTAACATGTAGTCCTTCTTTTGGTGAGTTAATGCTGCCTCAGCATTTTGTACACTCTCTTCCTTGTCATGTGGGATTCTGGGTAATAGGAAAGATGGCGCTGCACAATGTCTGTCTGTGCACTATTATCTATTGATATCATCATGACTGTCTGCCTTCCACTTGCTCAGCAGTTTTTAGCTTCCTTAGCTAGTGAGAAAAGGCAGAGTGAGTGACAGCTTCTTTCTCTACACGTGTAGAAATGGACATTCAGCCACTTCACTGCTTTGCCTTTTTTTGGATCATGTTTAATAGATACTAACAGTTAAAACTCCACTGGAGCTCTAGCGTAGACATGCTCTAAATCTGTTGTCTTTTGTTCCGTCTCAAACTTGCTCAAATCTCTCTTTTTCCTGCTTCTAACTCATCAAAATTGGAGGAAAAAGCTTTTTTTCTATGTGTTTTTCATTTAGTGCATTGTAAAATTAACAAAATAAGACCTACATGATCAAAACACTACATTTCCTCTACCTTGAACAATCCTTTAAAACTCAGGAAAAATAATGTAATTGGACATCAGCTTAAGATTTTTTTCCCTAATAAATCAGTTGAATATTTTGAAAAATAAAAAAAAAATAAAAATAACAATTTCAAATAGGGGCAGCGGGCCAAAACTAATCGCTTGTGGGCCAACTGTGGGCCCCAAATTGGACGGCCCTGATCTAAAGCCTAAAGTTGTACACAAACATGAGCTCTAATCCTACTTCCAACCTCGTTTTGACAGTCAAAATATCATTAAAGCTGCTGCAAATAAAGTGTGTGCGTGCACGTGTGTGTGTGTGATTTGTTTAAAGTATGAGAATTGAGTGTAGGCCGGCTGTATTTGCATGAATGCATCTCAACACATATGCATATTGTCTGCCAGTGTGTCATTTCCATTTTGGTGGGAGGAGGAGGAGACGAGTCTGTGTGTGAAGGTAAGCACGAGTGGAGTCAGAGAGAAAGAGGTGTGGGGAGGGCTGGCTGTGGGTGTGGTTAGAGGCTGAGACGTAGTGAGAGTGGTGTGATACGGAAGCCAGGAAGGCTCAAACTAGGCCAAGTGGCCTCTCACTGCTGCCTAATCTGCCTGATGGCAGGGACAAGGTAATCACCAGTTTGCAGCAGGTGATGTGATGCTAAACACACACACACACACACACACAACATGATACAGACATACTGTATATCAGACCTCAGCGGCTGCCTGGCTCTCTCAGACGTCATTGTAAGTGCCGCTGCGTAATTTGTGTTTTGAATATAAAATGAAATGTTGTGCTCTCACCTCCCTTAAAGTTGAAACAAGATGTCACATAGTGTCTGTGCAGTTATCTGAATGATAGCGACAAGAAAAAGTGGTGCTTTCAGCCCCTTGGTGAAGGGCCTAAGAGGATGAATGGCTGAAAGAGATAAGGGCAGCATGCAGGGGGGATTAGACATTAACAAGTAAAATAAAGCAAAAACGACGACAAAGTGAAAGATTAAAGGCAGCGGCGTAAGGAAAGATGCTAAAAATGGAAACAGTTGAGATAATAGGTGAAGGCCAAGAAGGTTGAGTCTTAGTGGAGTGCAGCTGGTCACCTGCCTCTGTGCTAATAGGCTGTAATCGCGCCACTCTGGACTCTAATCATTGGTGATGGACATCGTATGGGCTGATGGGGCGGGGCTTAAGGGCGAAGGGATGCCTTTCCTCCTGCTAAGCCTCAGAGCTGACAGGAAGTCTTGTTGTTAGCTCATTCACAGGCTGCAGATCGTGCAAAGCTTGCAGTCCTGACGCTATTTTGTTGAAACACAGATCATCCCGCTGTGAATAAGCCCCGTAGCTCCATGTCATTTCAAAACAGTATAGAAATAGTTTCCAATGTGTTTGATTCTTTTTTTTTTGAGTCCTTTATATTCATTTGTTCCCATTTTTGGCAGCCTTTTTGTAATTAAAAAGGAGGCTTTTTAAATGGTTTTGTCTGTTGATTGCATTGCTCGTAAAAACTTGAGAAACTTCAGTGTCGTCTCTCTTTTTTTTTTTTATTCTGTGTACACGCTGATGAAGGTCATAGCTGTTGCCGACAGGAATGTAGATGACCTGCGGTTCATCTCTCAGACCAGCTGAAGAAACACTGTAGCTCTACTGTAGCTACAGGAACGGACTCAAGGAGAGCCACTAAGACAAAAAATAAAGAAATATATATATATGTTAAACTGAGAAATATTATTTTTAAATTAAGGTTTCAGTAGATGTGCAATCTTCATCTCCTCCTCTATTAGGACTAATAATTCAAGGCTGAGCAATATTTTTCCTGAAAATGACGATATATACAATATACATCTCAATATTTTTAATTCAAATAAAGTCAGACCAGAAAGACAGTTCTGGATTAAATTTGTGGCTGCAAAACACCACACTCACATTTATTAAGAGTTATTGTTTTTCTCCTGTAAGGGACAGCATGTGTGAGTGAGTTCTGTGGTGTGGTTTGTTTAGGAAAAAAGATGTGGGTTAGGACGCACTCAATGATCATCTAACGGAACTTTTCATGTTGTTCTGAGAAGTAGTGAAAGTAGCGACTTCTAAAATGAGAATTTTCATAAAACATGAGCTCTAAAATCATATAAATATACATATAATATATATTGATATAGGCAATATTGTAATTTTCTATATCGCCAAAATAGAAAACTCGATGTATCTGAAATCTTAATAAATGTGTTCGTTTTAAGGAGCATCTTCAACCTCGCAGACGTTATCATGCGTCCCAAAGCTAAATTAAAATTGGGGAATGTTTTTCTGTATTTGTTATTTTGAACATTATTCCACTTCCACACCTTTACCTGATGAGGTCAAAGCTTGTCTTCCTGCTTTAATTCTCCTCATTTCAACCTGTCTTTCTGTCCTCATGCACTATTCATTCCTTCTGTTCCTCATGTACTCACGGTAATTAATTCCTCGCCCTGAGTGAGTGTGTTTGAGTCTCGTTGCTCTTGCTCGGCTACCTCTGAGTCAAAGTCGCACCTGTATTTGTTGCATGACTATCTTCCTCTTAAGAAGCAGGAGCTCCAGCTTTCCCTTCTTTATTGTGAGTTTTTTTTTTAATTTTCCCTGGTTCAATCTACATATAAAGAGAAGCATTTCCCTTTATGGGCTACTGTTTTGAGTTTTTGCTGAGCAGACAGTTTGGTTTGTGGTGGTCGGGTCTGTGTCAGTGTCTTCACAGCAATCCTCCCGCTTCCTATTTGTGGGTTTTTTCAGAATGACACTAAAGTGTTTCCTATTCATGTGCTGTCAGACAGGGAAATACTCAGATCCTGTATTTTAACAGGCAAAGGTATTTTTGCAATTTAATCCGCGGCCTTTGTGTTCTTTGCTCGGCTTTGCTGACACCATGGAGATATTTCAGGACAGCAGAGTGGCGGGAAGGTGTAAAGTGTCAGTTGCTGTAAAAGCGTTTGTATGCTGGTGGACTTTTCAGTGTCCTCATGAAACATCTGCTGGAAGTCAAAGTGGATATAGTCTTATAAATCTTGTATTTTACATGTGACCACTAGGAAGGGTTTTCGCCAGCGCTGTTTAGCGTAGGGGCCCCCCCGAAGTTTTCATTTTGATCCCCAACGATGTGTTTTCAGCAGCGTAGGGGGGCTTTTCAGTTGTTTTTTCCTTTTCTAATCCGTAATTGTTGCACACTTAGACACAAAAGGGACTTCCAGGCGTACACGGGTTGTTTTAACTCTCTTTGTGAACTGCATGACCGAGAAACACAAACATCAGCCGCACCATCTTTTTAATACAGGCGATTTGCTTGGATGCTCCCGTCTTTAACTGAGGACCCCAAGGAACCCTGTAGCCACTTAGCTACATCCCCATAACAGTCCTAATATTACTGCGGTTCCACATAATACCTCATCTAGTCTTGGAATTAGTCTTTTGAATAAAATGTTATGTGTATTTATTAGTGGAGGACCTATACCAAGCATGCGTAACTCTCAAACTACTTTCATCATGACCCTTCATAAATTTAACAATTAACTTTTGGCTTTAAAGTAATGTAGCAACAAAGACAAAATAATTTAAAAAAAATAATAATAATTTAGCTTTACGTCACAAAATTTGGCCCTCAGAGAGTTATACATTTTAAAATGCTCCTCACCGATAGCGCTTGCTCGTGCGCCACGCGATCCCCCTATGCTGTGAAATATTCCTGGTGAAAACTTTGCTGGGAATTATGCTGCAGTTAGCATCACTTATGATAGATGGTTCATTAACGCAAGGAATTTCTCAGATTAGAAAATTCATTCTAGGCATGGGGCCCTATTCTCTTGTCTGAACTTAAGCGTTTTTTTTATGCGCTTGCAGTTACGTGCCTCACTCCTGCACGTATCATCATTAATGTTTCACTTGTTATTTACTCTTATAGTGATCAAACTGTGGCTTTACGTTATACACAGTGTTAAAATTGTTTCATCAGTCTGACGTCTGTCAGAGTTTCATTTACCAAGCTGCAGCAGCTGATCAGCTCCGTGACGCACCCCTGTCCAGGACAAGGACGGCACCGAAAAAAATAAATGTAACACATTTTGTAAAACTGGTAGAAGAACTGGTAAATGTGAACATGCTGATTGCTGATGCTCAATTCTTTGGCGTGTTTGTGTGACTCCTCCCACCCCCGTGACAGCGTGACAGTGTCAGTTTGGGTAGATTATTTCCGGGAGTCTCTTCTGCAATGTTATTGTGTGTGTGTGTGTGGCTTCACTTGTAACTAAGTCCATATTTCTAGTGCAATATAATGTTTCAAGAACTTAAGCAGATGGGAGATTTGAGAATGGGAACGCCCACATTTCAGGGCCGCTTCGCCCAGAGTGCGTAACTGGGAAGGAGGCGCGCAGTAACTGACTTAAGTACAGTGGGAGAATAGCGCGCAGCCAAAAACATTACTGCTGCTTGGCTTTTTTTACTTATCTGTACGGGAGAATAGAGCCCATAATGACTAGAGCTGAGTGAAAGAAATCGATTTAATCAATTTCATTGAAATTTTCCAAAAACTATTCATAGGTGCTTGAATCAGTTTTGTTTTACTGTAACCCCAGTAGTCTCTTACTACTACTGCGCTTGTGCAATGCAAAAGTCCAAACATGGCGGATGCAGACGAACCTCTGCTGCAACTTAAGTCTGAAGTTTGGAACCGTCTTATAAATATCCAAGAAAAATGTGAAAGATCAATCAATCAATACTGAATCGAAATCGAATTGTGAATAATCGATTCTAAACAAAATAATCAGAATCAAATCGATTCAGGAAACTGGCCATGATGCCTCGTTCTAATAATGACACTGATCTTCATTCATAAATCAACAACTGGTGTAGCGTTTGCTAGGACAGTGGTTTTATACCTTTTTGGGTTGTGACCCCATTTTGATCGCAAATTTCTGGTGACCCCAGAGACGTTTTTTTCTTTCTTTCTTTCTAGAATTAGTTTTTAATCATGTTCATTAAAGTGTGAGTAGCCAGTATTAGTGCACAAAGTGACAAGATATTTTTTATACTGCATTTTATTTGACCTAGATTTATATTCGGGAAATTTTAACTATACAATACAGTTGTTTGGTGTTTATTGTGTGTGATGTGTTAATTTGAAAAAGAATAGCAATTAAAAAAAAATTCAAAATATAATTCTAATCAGTGTTTTTTTTTTTTTTTTTACCAATTCCTAGACATTTCAGGCGACCCCACATGGGGTCACGACCCCAAGATTAACAAACACTGTGCTAAAGGCTTGTGGGTTCAATTCTGCCCTTGATTTAGTCTTTCATTCTAAGTCAACCCTTTGGTTCTGGATAAGTGGATTGATGAATGAATGGTGGATTTATATATATATATAATTAATCTATAATTAAAACTATCGTTTGCTTATTTTGATAATGACATTAGCTTAGAATCATTAAAGCTGTTTAATCGTATTATCAAAAAACAACCATAAAAAAACTGTTCCCTATTGATAATAATGTGGTTAGAAAATGTAGCGTGACTCCATCTACCCCAAGGGTTTCCAGCTCCATCCCAACACTCCTCATTGTCTCCAGACTGGGATGGAGCATGTGTGTGTGTGTGTGTGTGTGTGTGTGTGTGTGTGTGTGTGTGTGTGTGTGTGTGTGTGTGTGTGTGTGTGTGTGTGTGTGTGTGTGTGTGTGTGTGTGCAGCAATGCTTTTATATCCAGTAGCGCTCTGTCTGCAGCCCCTTCGATTCCACCACTGTACACATGTAGTGTCTGTCAGTGGGTTATAGAGTATATCTATATTTAGAGCTGCTGAGTGCTGAGGGCTGCTTCCCCCTCCTCTGCCTCGCTTTTCCAATGCTCGGGAACAATCTGCAGCCACATCTGTCACCAAACATTAAACTAACATGAGCCGCACGTTTAAACAGCCTGATTGTTTTCAGTGTGTCCATCTATGGGGATTTATTTAAAGTTCTTATTAGGAACTAAGGGAACGATCTGTTTGACGATCAGTTCCATTCTTTGTCAGAGGAGCTCAAAGTAGAGCTTCTACTCATTACTCATACAGGACGGTCCTTACTTAATACTAATAAGTAATAATTCTGAGGTTATTGAGGGAAAACTCTTAGTTAATGGCTTACTGGTTGTATATTGTTACGGTGAAATTTACAGTTACCTCGTCTTTGACTTGAAAACACACTCTGCGGTGATAAATGATGAAGACCAGACAGGAGAGATGATGAAGTAATAAAAAATGATTTAATCTAAACTAAATAAAAAGATACAAAGCGGGATAGACAAAGAGGTGGTCTCCTCTGGCCAGAGGAGAAGCACGAAGAGGGAGACCAAAAGTTCCTTTCACACACATTTGTACCCCACTGTCCCACCTCCCCCCTTCCACAGACAATAAAGAAGAGACCAGGGGGGGAAGGTCAGTCTGCCGGAGGTGACACCGCCGATGTCGGGGTGAAAGTTAGATGTGGGTGTGTGAGTGAGTGTGTATGTATGTGATGTATGTGTGTGTGTATATAATGTCTGGGGTGGGTTTGGACGTGCTCTGGCCTTGGAGATTAAACTGAGGCCAACTGACATTCCTTTAGAGAAGTTGTATTGTGGGAGTATGAGCCCACTGACTTTGCAGGAAAAGGAAAAGACATCAGACAGGCGAGGCAAAAAATAAGGGGTAGGAGATGGACTGATTAAAAAAAAGTCCATCTCCTACACCTTATTTTTGCCTGAACCTATCAGAGATGATTTACTGCAGAGGGCAAAGTCGACCCTGGGAACACACGCGCGCACACACACACACACACACACACACACACACGTAGAATGTGAATTTAGAAACTCTAATGAGCTAATGCATTTTAGAAATTTCACAACTCCATAGACAGTGGAGACCATCATCTTAAAAACATGATTTATTTTGTGAAAACTCTTAATTTGCTAAATCAAGAGCAGTGAAAATTAGTATTAAACAAAACGTGTGTGTGTGTGTGTGTGTGTGTGTGTGTGTGTGTGTGTGTGTGTGTGTGTGTGTGTGTGTGTAAAGTGTAAGCACAGCCTCAATAGTCCCTGTCTGTAGAATTTGTGGTTTTTATCTACTTTCCCGTCCCACACATTCTCTGTGCTACAGAATAGAATAAACTCATCTGCCTGATTTACAGTGAGGGAACACCTGCTCATTATTTGCCGTTCAAGGGCATAAAAAGGTCACAGGAAGTTGAGTACTGTGAAGGATATGGTCATAAACCATTTTTATCGGATTTCTAGCTGAAGTTTGAGAGCATAGATAAATAAGTCTAGTAATGAACATTAATTGTTTGGTTTTTAACCAACAAAAACTAATGATTATACTCACTTAACTTTATTTTGTTTCTTTTGTCAGCAAAAATGCAAAATATGTGTAATTTATAGAACAGTGTTAAAGGAAATTCATGTTTTTTTTTTTTTTGTACAGACGAGAAAAACTCTTATAGACAGTAAACATGATTTTCTAATTTTATTGGGGTAAATATTTTAAGTTCTACCTCATTTCATTTTTTTTTTTTTTTGCTTAGTTCACTTTAACAGAGACCAAACAGTGCATTTCCTTCTCAGTGCAAAACTATGAAGAATAGTTTGAATTAAAGGGAAATGACTTCCTTTTGTTTTTTGCATTGGTTTATACATTATAACCGTGTCGAGCATAAAAATCCCATTTATGTATATCATAGATACAGATAAACTTATGTGTGTACGTGATGAACTTCCTCCTCCTCACAGAGCTCAGCTCCACCCTGATGGAGAAGATGCAGGCCCAGGAGTCGACGAGCGGCCTCAGGATCCCAGAGATGGAAGAGTTCGGCCATTTCTTCCGCACGCTGCCGACGTCCACGCTTTTGGGTATCGGAGCTCTGACCGCGGTGCTGGGATACTGGTTTGCCACTCGGCCTCGTCCCATCAAGCCCCCCTGCAGCCTGCAGCACCAGTCTGAGGAGGTCCCGGTGAGATACATTATTGTTCTAGATCCATTTACTAATGCTGAAGTTTACTTTTTTAATTCTCAGCAATTAACCTCACATGAACGGCAGAGGGATTTAAGGTGCAAGTGTTGCTTTAAGAGCTTATAAGGTCTAATGAATGTATAGAGGAGTGATTTCACACTCTTTTTTTGTTTTGAGCCCATTATTATTATCAAGCAGAGAGACTTGCACAACATGCAGGACTGCAGCCCTTCATGATTTCGAGAATTGAAAGCGAGACATTTTGTGGAATATTTAAAAAGAAATTCAATTATGTTTGAGTTTTCTGCTTGCTGCTACATTAACCTTTCATGCCAAGAGCAGTGATTCTCAACGTGGAAGTGGGTCACGGACCTGTACGGGTGGGTCGCAGACAGCTGGTCAAAAATAAATAAACACTTATTTTGTCTTTTATTTTGAAAGAAACTTCTTTTGACAGGCATGCTATAAAATGTATGTTGCACAGAAAAATATAAAGATTTATGTTTTAAAAAATATGATGTATGTCTGTTTTCAACAGCTAGTTTTGAAAATCTAAATTCAATGAATTGGGCAAAATTTTGAGTTTAAGGGCGAGACCAGTTGACGACCCCTGGGCTAGAGTGTTTTTATTTATTTAGCTTTTACCAAGAAAAAAAAAAATCTTTCAACATTTCAAACAAATAAGAATTATTAAATGTTGAGAAACATGTAATTATTAGATGATTTTTAAAACTATAATGAAAAATACTGTCAAATCTAATTTTTGTAGTGCAGTAATTAACACAAAAATGAAAGAAAACTTCTTTAATTTTATTTTTATTATTCTTTATTCATATTTCCTTTTTCTCTAAACCTCTAAGAAGAAAAGTTTTTTGTTTTTTTTCTATTTTTTTTAATTTTGAACTTTGACGTTAGTAGAACAGTTTTTCTGTTTGTTTTGTTTTTTTTTTAATTTACATTGTTCAAACCCTTTACCTAAAGCTTTGATGGGCGTGTCAGAGAAAAGCTGATCCTGTCAGTTTGCGTCACGTAAACCTCGGCACCTGACAAGTGAGCCTGGAACCATTTGTGTTCTAAATATCATTTGAAAAGGTTGTTTTTTTTTATTTGCTAACCTGAGAAGGAGAAACAATGCTGTTCAACAGACTGCATGTAACACATGAGCAGGTGTGTGTGTTTGAACAAAGGTTTCACGTGTCTTCATTAGGGACGTGTCCTGCCACGCCCTCTAATCCTAAAGCCTATTGACAAATCCTTTCATCATTTTCTCATATTCAGTTCAATATGTTTGAATCAAACTGAATTTCATTTCTCAGTTTTTGTATTTTAAACAAGGATCCCGTCATTTTTCTATCCTAGCACCAGAGCTAATTGCTTAAACTGTCTGTCTTTTCGCTTTCTGTTCCCATGAGTCAGCATGAAGACGGCGGTCGCAGGTCCATGATGGGCGACCCAGCTAAACTGCTGACTCATTACCATGATGACGCCAGGACCATGTATGAGGTGTTCCAAAGAGGCCTTCACATTTCTGGTGAGTGGGACATGAAAAAGAGGGATAAATACAAAATGACAATTGGTTTTAGACTTTCACAATAAAGGTATTAATTACTAGACTTCTCATGTATATCAGGAAATTGAAACGTAATATGAAAGCATGTAGGTGCACTACATTTTTCAACCTCACCAGAATCAGATGTACTTTATTGGCAGTAGCTATCCGTACAGTTGCCGTATCAATATACCGACATTCTATCCATACGCAGCGCCCCTATTTGACCAGTTTAGGTCACGTGATAGGTCAGTCATTGGCCAGTTTAGATCGCGTAACTAAGATTAAACCTAACCCTAATTCTAAAAATGGTTGCGATATTGGGTTACAACCTAACCGTAAACCTAAGACGCTACGTACTTCTACTACTTCGGTAACCGTACCAATAGCACCGGGGGGTTGTCCGTACGGCAACCGTACAAATAGACACTTTGTACTTTATTTATCCCTGGGGGAACTTGCTTTTTTTTTTACAGATGCTCCAGATTATTGAACGAAAAGAACAAACACTAAAACATAGACAAGTAAGAAAATAAAATCAATAAAAATGTACATAATTAAATAAAAGATAGGGTTCAAATTAAATAGGAATTAATCGTTGTTTTACTTAATAATAATACATTCATATTTTTGAAAGTATTTAACAGACAGTGTTTCTAGTTATTAGAAGCTTGAATTTCTTAACATTTTTGTGCCATAACTTGAACACTTTGATGTATAAGTAACAACTTTATATAGCTCCTACATTCCCTGCAATTTTCAGTTTCAAGCTAAATCGTCCTTAAAATTATTTGGTAATTATTTGGTAGGACTAATTGGGGAAACAGGCCATGGGTTTAACACCCAGATATTTATTGTCAATAGGTTGGTTTTAGATCTGCACTTAGTTTTTTTTTCCTTATTGTCGATTTTATTGCTGTCAAACTTTTTTTTATTAATTGCCAAATTGGCTGAATTAGAAAAATGAATACACTGTTAAGTATATAAATCATATTTTGTAATAACCAAAGTGCAAGCATTTATTGAAGATCATACAGAATAAAAAACTATAACATTTTGCTCAATTTTAAGAGGTTTCCTTTTAACTTTTGCAATAAAATTCTGTGCAGAAATAATTCAGAGGGCCGGGTTGAAGCTTCAAATGGGCCGAATTTACCCCCCGGGCCTTTAGTTTGATACATCTCCCTTAGGCCATGGAAGATTCCATTACATTTTGTCGGGAATATGGATCAATATAGTGACGCTCACACTGCAGTACTGTACAGTCTTGGAGACAAGCTGACAGATTTAGCACGCAGGCCTACAGCACTGTGGTCCGACTCTGAAACATCTAATTAGTTCCTCGGTTGCTGGAGGTGGAAAGAAGCCCTGCTGTTGCCACGGTGACGGCCAGCATTACTAATGGGAAAAAAATGTGTTTCAACTCACGACCAAGGCACGACAAAACCTTGCTGAGTCATAATGTGGAGATGTTCCAATCGTGTATTAGGAGATACCTGAAACTCACAAGAGATTTGTGTTTTATTATTTGATATGTACCTAATTGTCATCCGTATAGCACTCCAACTCCAGATTCCGACAGATTAAACTCCTTTAGAATAATGTTGTATAATGCTGGATGATGACTATAATGCTGGTTAATGGAGTAGATAGAAAATAAGTGTTCTCACATGGCTTCACTTCTGTTAATAACTGCTTTGTCTCTCTGGGGCTTTAACATAGGCGACGGACCTTGTTTGGGCTCACGGCTCCCGAATCAGCCTTACAAATGGATTTCCTACAAAGAGGTCAGTGACTTGTCTTTTTATGATTCGAGGGAAACTTTGAGTAGATATAAGGATATGGATTAAAGGTGCAGTCCGCAACTCTCAGATCCCTCTCTCCCCCTCCCTCCCCGCTGCTCTCTTGCCCTGCCTCCAAACCTTCCAAAGTCCCTCCCTCAGAGGAGCTAGCAAGCTAACGTTAGTCCGACAGCAACATCACAGTAATATAACATGCTCTGTTAAAAGCATATTACTGCAGCGCTTCTCTCTCTCTATGTGCACACAGTACACCATTCTAGCAGCAGCAACAACACGATGTCACTTACAGCAACCACACACGGAGGCTGCTGCGCGCACACAAACAACACGTGCACTACAGAGTTCTAGTATAACAATTACAAATCAAACATAATGTAAATCAAGCAGCAGTAATTACCTTTCAAGCAGAAAAGTCACCAATTCCATCTTCTACTCCTCCAGACCATACACTGTAAAAAAGACGGCACTCTAGCTCCGGGAGAGGGGCGGGGCCTGTGAGCAACAGCTGTCAGACAGTCCCTCAAACACAATCCTGGCTCTGATTGGTTCATTTTGCTCGGTCACGGTGCGTTCTGCAATCTGCCAAAGGCTGCAGGAGCAGCAGGGAGGGCTCAACGACTCTGTTTTTTTTTTTCACACAAACTACTAGTTTGATGTAAAGCTGTCCTTACATAGTGACAGCTTTAGTAAATATGACAAAAAGTCACTTTTATGAGAGTTGCAGACTGCACCTTTAAGGGAATAGTGGCACATGCTGTGTTTTAATATTATTTTACAGAGATATGGAACCATTAGTTTGAAACCATTTCCAAACATCAGAATTTAAAGGCAAAATAAAATAGAAAATTAAATGAACACAGCCTCTCAACCTCAATAGGCAGATGGATTTATAATAGAAGAAGCATTTACTGGGCTTCAGTGTACCTGAAAGAGCAGCTTAATAAGTCAGGACATGTTTGTAAAGAGTTCAGAAGTGAAAGAAAACTAAGAATGTGCATAGGATTCCCATGTGTGACTCAGTCAGGGAGCATCCGGGACAAGACGCCAGACAATTAGACAAAAACTGCTGAATAAGCATGTACTGTAATATGAACCTAAGTATTTCACTACAGTGCACTGTACATGCACTACTTGATTAATACATTCCTCTATTATTAAATATTAATGCAATCTCAGATTTTCCAGTAACATATGTTGTATTTAATGCTAAATGTTTATCTAATGATAATAATAATAACAATTAAGTGTATGTTATTACTCGTTAATAATAATTGGATTGTCGCGTCGGGTATGTGAAGTTTTCATTGTGTGAAGCACTTTTAATTGTATTTTATCTATGAAAAGCACTATATCAATAGAGGAAAAACAACAACAACACTATATCCATCCCATTTAAATCTTTGGAGAAAGTAATGTGAAGAGTTTTACTGTATTTCTAACTTTGTCTGTATTCAAACAGCTGTGCCACATTCCTGTTTCCTAGGTCACAATGCGAGCGGAACATCTGGGCTCAGGCCTGCTGCACCAGGGCTGCCTGCCCACTCCAAACCAGTTCATTGGAGTGTTTGCACAGAACAGACCTGAGGTGAGTGTGAACAGATATCTCTGTACCATCAGAGCACATATTTAGAATGACACACACCGTCACATATTGATGTTTTTTCCTCCTTTTTCTAAAACTGCTGCTGAAAGTCGACCTAAACTTTGACGTCTGTGTGTATTTTAGTGGATCATCTCAGAACTTGCCTGCTACACCTACTCCATGGTGGTGGTGCCCCTTTATGACACCCTTGGCCCAGATGCAATACGGTTCATCATCAACACGGGTAAGAACACACATACACACACATACACACTTTGTAATGGTGGATTAATCACAGAGAGGAACAAATATTACCTGACCAAATATCTACTGAACTCCCACTCTACGTGTGTTACCTTATTTAGCTGATCCTCACACAAGGCACCGTGTGCTCTTGTGTGCTTGTGTTTTTCAGCCGAGATCTCCACAGTCATTTGTGACAAAACGCAGAAAGCTCAGGTGCTTTTGGAAAACGTGGAAAGGCGGGAAACTCCCGGCCTAAGGAGAATCATCCTGATGGATGCCTTCGATGCTGCCCTCGTGGAACAGGCGAAGGGATGCGGCGTTCATGTGCAGGCCCTGCAAGAAGTAGAGGTATGAGACTTAGAAATCTCCTTTAATCTATAACCAATCAGATTGATTTGTGATCATTTCATTTTCAAAAGAAAAGCACATAGTTAGACTTCATTCCTTAGAACATTTCCTGAACTCCTGGACCAACTGCCCCAAAGCTCACATGGTAGTTGGAAGACCTTTAATCACATGGGAAACTAACAGCCCTGGGGAGTATGGGGCGTTTGGTCAAATTAAATGCACAAAATAACTCCAAATGCACACAAAATGGCATAACAATACATACAAGGGCAACAAAATTGAAACTAAAAACACACAAAATGACGGAAAAATACATAAAAGGGGCAAAAAATACACAAAAAAGGGCTTTCAAAACACAAAAAATGACACTAAAACTCACAAATGACAGAAAGGGCAACATAATGACACTAAAACACACAAAATGACAGAAAGGGCAACAAAATGTCACTGAAAACACAATAAAAATGACAGAGAGGGCAACGAAAATGACATTAAAATGACAGAAAAATAAATAAAATGACACAATACGCAAAATGACTCCAGAAACAAATAAAATGACAACAAAAAAGGACAGAAAATGAAATAAAAAGGCACCATAAATGACACTAAAACACACAAAAAAACAGAAAATTACAGAAAATTGCAGCTTAGTATGCAAAATGACTCCAGAAACAAATGAAATGAGAACAAAAACACACAAAATGATCGAAAAATATACTAAATGATTCTTGCTCAGACTGGTCGTTAATCTAAATGCTGACATGAATGTTGATAATGTGGCTCTTGGATCAGAAAATGACATTTTTTGTGGCCCCCATTGTGATAAAAGTTGCCCCTTTATGAACTATTATTACTGTAACAGTTTATAATCAAAGTGGAGAAGTGCTGAATGGATGGTTAAAGAAAAGTGTTGTATTTGAATACTATCTGTTTGATTACATTCATGGTTGTGGGACATTGGAGTCTGTGTAAAGTCAATGACAGCAGGTAAAAGGGATGATCATGACATGAATGACATGAATCCTTTAAGGACTGTGATTCTTCAGCTTTAAGGACAGTTTGCAGACGCTCCTTATTTGCAGCAGTGCATCCTGTAAACCATATCATGATGCAGCATGAAAAGATGCTTTGTAACAGTCATCTGGTAGAGCAGCCTTTTTTTCCCACATCATGCATTTGCTAAGTACTCTGAACGTTTTTTTTTTTGTGTGTGTGTGTGTGTGTGTGTGTTGATTTTGTGTCCCAGAAGCATTGTCTAACAGCATTAAGTTCTACTGCAGGACACTCACAGAATCAACATATCATTTACAGTTTTGGAATATTTCCAACTTTTTGGTCAAGCATAACATCAGTTTGTTTGCTTTTTAATTGTTTTATAATAATATTCATGCCTGTGCATGTTTTTGTTTTTGTTTTTGTTTTTCTTATTTTATGAATAACGTTTATATTTGTTGTTGTTGTTGTCTATACGGAAAGGGCAAAACCGTAGGTACTGAGGTTGGAATGAGGAAATATATCTTTTTTTAAAATCAGCTTCTTTCATCGGGATTAAACAGTGTATGAATACGTTTGTTTGGATTGGCTGATGTGGCGTGTGGTGCCTGTTTATCATCTTTAAGAGCCAAGAATCTCAGCTATGCACAGTCTAAAATACAAAGCGCAGCCAGTCAAAACAAAGCAGTGCAGCGATTGGACTGATGCATAATGAAAAAAACAAGCTGTTTTTTTTTTTTTTTTTTTTTTTTTTGTAACTTCAAGGACGGCGAGTGATATTTATTTGCGCAAAATGACTTGACAGTCATTGTGGGCAACCACTGAAGATGGAGTCACGGGTTGTTGTGGCCCAGACTGTGTGTAAGCTACACTTTTGGAGAAGTTTGACAAGCCTCTTTAGCAACTGTCACTGCAACATTCATGTAAAACAGGTCCAGCTTCCTGCTTTAAGCAACATGGTTTGAAAAAGGACGCACATTATAGGTAGCACCAAAGCCGTGTTTACATGCATGACTCCCATGCTTGTGTAATGATAACCTGTCACCAAAGTGTGTGAACAATGCCAGTGTGAGGTCAACTTAACTCATCTGGTTCAACAGTCGTTGATACGTTTACGGGAAATGCATCATTTCCAATAACATGCATAGAAATGTATTATGCACAAAATATTACATTGCTGATGTTTTGCACATGTTCAGTCACATGATAACAATACCCCTGTTGACACACTATTGCAGCATTAAGTTAAAAAAAGTTAAAAAGTTAAAAGTTAAAAAGTTAAAAAATGTTTTACAGAAGATACACACTTTTAAAAAAGATGTTATTCCACTGTTGTGACGTGTAAAGGGATTTAGAAATAAAACAATGTCTTCTGTTGTAATGTTCATCATTTCAAAATGTAACAGTCTTTGTTTTATTGAGTTTTTGTGTTGTTTGTTTTTTTTAGGCTCTGGGCAGAGACCACCACAGAAAACCAAATGTAAGTAAAACTGCTTTTCTTCTTCTTCTTCTTCTTCTTCTTCTTCTTCTTCTTCTTCTTCTTCTTCTTCTTCTTCTTCTTCTTCTTCTTCTTCTTCTTCTTCATCTTCTGTTTATTGGAAACACTTAGCTGAGTGAACAAAAACTATAAAAAGTTATTTAAAAAAAAAAAAAAAAAAAAAAAAACACTTTTATTATATGACATAGTTAAATTTTTCCAAATATATTCAATTTAATTTAATTTATATACATAATTCTCCAAATTGTTTCATATTTATCAGATCTTACATAAAGATTTTGGTATCATAGCCAAAGTCAAATGTTTTTTAAGTAATTTAATCACAATGTTTAAAAATGTTAAACTGGAGAAAATTAAACTGGGAATATAATTATAAAAGGAATTGTAAAAAGCAATTTTTAAAAAAATTTTTTAAATGTACTTCTGCCATACTTCTAGAAAGACGACAGTGTAAATATGTCTAGTATTTGTATCGTGCCCTACTTCTGATTATGCAATATTGCATAGTTAAAAACATTTGTATATTTTTTTTTTTTCACTTATGAAAAATAGTTTCAAGCATTTATGCAATTATTTCCCAACTAAATAATTATACATTTCCTAAACACTGCTCTATGGTAAAATGAATAGTTTGTGCTTTGATAATCTCACATACTATATATATATAGTGGACTTTATTGCCAACTGTAGTCAAATACCACCACTGCTGCTTGCTACTGGTGCTGCTGGTGCTGCTGGTGTAATGACAGAAGAGGTCGGTTAAGTCAATGACCTGATCAACAGTTCAACAAATGCTTTGAGAGTCTTTGCTGATCTGCCGACCCAGAGCTTATTTCTTTTGAAGTTCAGTGTGGTATTTATTACGTCTTGTTGTTTAGATTCACGTTACCATGTCAACAAGTTGCACATGTTTTGACTCGTGCCATTTCTTCCCCCCCAAAAAGCCGCCAGCACCGGATGACCTGTCGATTGTGTGCTTTACCAGTGGAACCACAGGTTTGTGTGACAGCCTTGCATCTGTTGTGCTAAATATTATATCACCACACGTAGCCTTAAATAGAACAAACAAAATCATAATAATATTATATTTATTTCATATAGCGCTTTTCAGAAAACTCAACGACACTTTACAATAAAAGTACAGACAATAAAAAGAGTACGTGCAATAATGAAATTAATTGAAGTTTTGTAACTTTAAAGTAATATAAGTAGATTTAAGCAGTTAAAAGCAAGTCTGAATAAATGGGTTTTGATGCGTAATTTGAAAGAGTCCAGAGTGGTACAGCTTTGAATGTCTTGAGGTAATGAATTACAGAGGGAGGGTGTGGCTATAGATATAATGCATTAACAACAACGACAAAACACACATGCATGCTTAATAAATCATAATTATTACCTTGGTTTGGTTTTTAAAGTTTTTTTAAATGTGTTTTTTTTTTTTTTGCATAAATGCAAACTGGCCTACTATTTATTCTATTTTAAAAACCATGCTGCAGTTTTTAAGTTTTTTTTTACCAATATATTTTTTTCTTTTTTTATCTCCCCTTTTGCATGTACTGTATAACCAAAACTAAATTGAATGAATAAATATGATGGAGTTACTTTAGGTAAAGTATGACATTCTGCATTTAAAACTAAAACATTATTCAGTATCAATTTGACATCAAGTATATATGCCAACAACAACAAATAAAAGCCCAATTAACATGCAATTCCTCCCTGTTAAAGGTGAATAACATAACGTAACTCATGACAGTGCAGTAACAAAGACCTTTGGCAGCCCTGCTTATCTTCTGCTACTCAGACAGGAACTCATGTGACTTACAGGAAACGGAGAGGGTTGCACTGAAATTTTAATGTTGCAGACTGTCACTATTGCTTAACATGCCTCTAATAACGCATAACATGCTGTAACTACTAGCAACAGACAATAAATCCACATTTTGTGTCACAACAAAATTCTCTTTTAATTAAATTGTGTTTTCCAGCAATGAAATGGCACTGTAGAGTATGTAATGCATTGTTTGTGGGAAAAAAACCTGTATCTTTAATTGTTACATAGTAATAATAACATAGATTTGACCTTTAAGAAAGAGAATATCCACCCTGCACACTTAATTATCTGGTAGCCTTCAACAATGGGTGAAGTTTTCATAGTGCAACAATCTCAGCAGGCATGGAAACAACTGTGGGGCCATGTGAGGACACTGTTGTTGTGCATGTGTCACCAAATGAGGTGTTCAGGTAGGATTGATCACGCTGCCACCTGCTGGTGTTATACAGACAATCAGCTCCACCGCTTCTCCTGATGAAGACACATTCATCACAAACCACTGCATTTCCTATCACCAGCCTCTTTTATTTCAACACGTCCTCAGATCTCAGCTGCTGGGATGTCACCTGACTTCCATGTTTAAGATCTGTGACTAAAAACAGGAGCTTCTAACACACGAGCAAAAACACTATTGTATTAGACTGAAGTGTAACCACATGAAAAAGAGTACGAGCGAATAAAATACCTTTTTGTTAAGGTAAATAGGTGGTTTTACTCTCTTTAACCCTCGTATTATCCTCAAATATTACTAACACATTTTACCTTTGGGGTCTATCTGACCCCAGGGGAATTTGCCTCCATAAAATTATTTTTAAGTACATAAATAACCCCTTTATAATGAAACCTTGACCTGTTCTCTAGTGCCACCATCGTCACAAATTTTTAAACTAGAATTCATTTATTTTGAATAGTTTTCATCCAAATCTCATATTTACTGACATTTATCACCTCCACACACAGACACGTTTTACACCGCTAAAAGAGATTGGGGTCAAATTGACCTCCGAGGAACACAATTGCATGCAATATGCGTTCAGCACATTGGAAAAAATATATATATCATCGTGATCATTTTATGCCTAATCAATTGTATTCATCAAATTAGGAAAAGTCATAAAATACGCAAGCAAACCAAATAATGTCAGCTATTATTTTTTAAACATAAACATTAAATGGGGTCAAATTGACCCCAAGGATAATAAGAAGGTTAAGGGATTCTCACAATAACGCCTACTGCTTTTAGCGTTTCACAATAAAAGTTGGAGTTCTTATAGGTTTTGCACTGGTACTAGTCAGAAAACGTCAACTCCTGAATACTGTTACAAAAAGAAGAAGCTTCCATTTGTTGAAAAACAACCCATAACCACTGAATAAATAGATTGTATCATTGTTAATGATTCACTACCAGCTAACCTCTTTTATTGCACAGGACAAGGGTGTTAAACTCATTTTAGCTCAGGTGCCAAATATAGAACAGCTTATTTTAAGAAGACCGCAGCTTTTAGGCAGGAAATTAGTCATTTAATCACTATTGTGCTCTAGTTTGCACTTCCACGTATAAACAATTGATAAAATATGTGTGGCCCTGATAATATCAAAGCAATTAGTAACAGATATCAGTCCCTGCAGGATCTTTACTTTCAATATATTTGATTTTATAACCTATTTTTATGTAATTTGAAGAAATTTTGGGGAATAATTAAAAGAAAATGGCAGGATTTTGGAAAAAATCGAGAGTTCTTTCAACAAATCTAAATGAATCATTGATATGAGCATGGGGAGAATGTGAGCCCTGCTAATATTGTTGTTGTTGCGTATTAATTTGGAGATATCTACAACTGAATTAGTACACAATGATTCATGGCTTCTCTGATCACATGTTCTACTAGTGCAGCTGAGTTAAGTTATTGTGTTTTTCACACACAGGTAACCCAAAGGGAGTCATGCTGACCCATGGGAACGTGGTGGCAGATTTCTCAGGCTTCCTTAAAGTAACAGACGTAAGTTCAAGCCCTCGTTTCTCTTCACCTATTTATGTTAGTGTTTATTTAGTTTTATATAACCACTTGTAATTCAAGGACTTTCCTTTGATAAGCAAGTGTGTCATCTTTCCTCTTTTTATGTGCTGCAGAAAGTCATTTTTCCCAACAAAGACGATTGCCTCATCTCCTTCCTGCCCCTGGCTCACATGTTTGAGAGACTAATTGAGGTACGTGGGCTCAACGTGTATGTGATCACAGGAATGATAGTGTGTGTGTGTGTGTGTGTGTGTCACAAAGCTTGTGGAAGCAGAGGAAAGAATTTTCCAATAGGTGCGTCCGGATGGTGGGCAACAAATATTCTGTGCGTGGGTTGGATGGTGAGGGGGAGGAACAGTGACTGGATTCTCATGTGATCTCTGATTTCCTTAAGTTTCACTTTCCAGCTCTGATGCCAAAGCTGCAGTTTACAACTAGTAGTGCTTGTGTTGCATAAGATCTGGGGGAGAAAAAACTCACACGTTTTTTTTTTTTTTTTACCGTAGAGCAGTGACATCAGACTACACATATGTACTGTATATTCCTATATAGCCAGAGGTTCTGTGAGGTTTTTGTAGACTTTATGGCCCCCTTTTTGAGGCAAAGGGACTATTTCAGTTTCAGTTTTCATTCTCCAACTAGTGAAACATTTCCAGGAACTTCCATTTATTTCATCATTCATGGATACTATCCCTGTCTGGAGCTGCTTTTTTCACGTCTAGGATTTATCCAGTTATAGCCTGTTTATTTAATCAGAAGAATATCCAAACTGATCAGGGCATTTAATTTAACAAGATAATAATAATCCATCCATCTTCAAACCCGCTAATTGCCGTTTATCAGGGTCGCGGGGGTCTGCCGGTGCCAATTTCCGGCTCTCATTGGGCGCTGGGCGAGGGTACACCCTGGACATGGTGCCAGTCCATCGCAGGGCGACATAGACAGACAACCACTCACTCACTCATTCACTCCTATGGGCCATTTAGAGACTCCAATCAACCTTACAGTCATGTTTTTGGAAACCCACGCAGCACGGGGAGAACATGCAGACAAAATAATGATAATAATAATAATAAAAAGACTAGTTCAATTTATTTCAACTTTATTTATATAGTGCAAATTACACGAATAGTCATCTCGAAAATTAAAATTTAAAAAAAAAATTTTTTATTCCTCTTGTAGCGTTAAATATATTGTATCAAACTATTTATTTTATTTTTAGCCTCTATCAGAAACAAACTCAACCTAAAATATCATGTAACCTGGGGTCGAGGCCCCTTCTGATAAATTAAAATAGATTTAAATTTTTTTTTTAATTATTATTCTTATTTTTAATTAAAACAACGCATAATATTAAACAACTGTATTCTATACTTTATTTTGTAAAATATGAATATAGTTAAAAAAAAATGCTGTAAAATATATATATATATATATATATATATATATATATATATATATATTTAAGCTGGCACAACTTGTCACTAATCCTGGCTACTCTATTTGAAATACAGTATAAAAAACTAATTCTAAAACAAACAAAAAAAGTCTTTGGGGTCGCCAGAAATTCTTGATATGGGGGTCACGATCCAAAAAAGGTTTTTGGAACCACTGGCTTAGAGTTTAAAGTTGACCTTTAAATCTACAGACAATGGGGTTGTTTTGCTACCATGAGAATGTGAGGCTAATGTCAGTCAATCAAACCATCATTTTAATTCATGCCAACGTTAAGATTTTGGGGTGGAGCGCTCTGGATGTTTGTGATAGTGAGGGTGTGTCTTGTTTTTCTTTCGACCAGCAGGAAACTACCTAAATTCCCAAGTTAACATTCTAACCAGTCAAAACAAACAAAGCAGATAAAGGGTGTTTTTTTTTTTTTTCTAAAACAGAGATCATCATTAACGTCGGTGAGTCACTAAGTGGCTTCCTCAGCAGCTTAATGGATTTAATGGCCCCTGAACGCAACATAAACTAACCATGCTCTACAATGGATTGGATTCCTAAAACAGCCACAAAATGAAACTGGGATTATCTATCCAGTGTGTGAGAAATTCCTTCTGAGGCGGTCACCTCTTTAAACTATATACCATCACCGCCAAACCTTTGTTCAGCAGCTTAAAGTTCTAAATGTGTGTGTGTGTGAGTGACAGCCTGGATTTTTACAGCAATCTCTACACGATATGATAAACAGCTATCCAGCAGATCAACATTTCGTTGCTTTTTTGTTTGTGCATTCAGACTTTAAGTTTAATGCCAATATTTTTCCATTAACGTTGTTGATGTTAATGAACTTTAAATAGTCTTTGTGTCTTTTTTAGAAATAAAGTTTCGTCTGTTCGGCTTCATAATCTAATGCTGTGGTTCTCAAACTCGTTTGGCCCAACAACCCCCTTTGTCTTATTTCTGAATCCAAGCACCCCCTTTGTCCGACTACAACATTTTGCTCAGAATACTGTGAAAAGATACCTATAAAGCCTAATGATGGAATAAATGAGTGATAACGTACATTTTAAAGAATCTCATTTTGTAAATAAGTGCAAAGAAACGGTGGCGCCTGAGTATAATTATAGTTTCATCATTTCCGGTCACTTCCAACTACTGTGGGACTAAAACTGAGCCGAGTATTTTCAGTTTATGTTCTAATCAAGATCTTTTCCATTTTCAGTGTTACGAATGTCATTTTTAACTAAAAATATACATTTAAAAAAAAACCCATATTTTTAATGCTTTCATTTCTCTCTCTCTCTTTCTCTCTCTCTCTCTGTGAGACCTAGGGGTTCACATACCCCCATTTGAGTAACACTGATCTAATGCACATTTCTGTTTTTTCGGTGCAAAATTACTTTTGAACATTATCAAAGTACTTACCTTTAATGGTTTTAATAATTATTGTTTTATTTTTACACGTTATTATGGGACTTCCTACTTTTCACTATGAAATACAATAAAATGTTGCTAAATATTCCAGGACAGAAATGTATGCTACGGGGGGTGGGGGGGACCAGCAGCAACTGGGACCAGCAGCGAACAGAACACAACAGAAGAAAAATGACTAGATTGTTTTGTCTCCTATCACTTCTATTTCTCTATCGGTATTATAGCAACTTTTTCTCCTTTATAGCTTTTCAAAAGTCATTTCTAATATAAACTGGACAATATGTCATCGTAAGCACACCACAAGTGTTTGTTCGATCCATAAATATATGGTTTTTTTTCTTCTTTGTTGGTGATATGTTTGTGTCCCGTCTGTCTCTGCAGTCTGTGGTGTACTGTCATGGAGGAAGGATCGGCTTCTATCAAGGTGACATCCGCCTGCTGTCAGACGACATGAAGGCGCTCCGACCGACCATTTTTCCTGTCGTGCCTCGACTGCTGAACCGCATGTATGACAAGGTGAGACCATCTCCGTTCAAGCTTACTTTATAAGCATATTCATCAATAATGAATTGATGATCAGATAGGACAATATGCGGGGCACTTATTTACATTTTGACTGACTCGGGGAGGATGTCTCAGAGGGTGAAGTCCAACAATTTCATGGTGTGTTTCGCCTTTGTGTCCTCTGCAGATTTTCAGCCAGGCAAACAGCCAGTTTAAGCGATGGCTGCTTAACTTTGCTGCTAAGAGAAAAGGTGCTGAGGTCAGCAGCGGCATCATACGCAGCGATAGCATGTGGGACAAGATCTTTTTCAACAGGATTCAGGTGAACCGCTGTCACGTGACCATATCAGGGCATATGAGAGCCAGGAGTCCATGTAGTACATTTATAAAACAGAAATGTAAAATTCAAGATAAATAATGATGGAGAGATCCGTGTCACTGTGAAGAGCTATATAGATATTTTTCACTTAAGAAAAACTGTTTTGTCCTTTCAAAGGACACTAAAGCCTTTTTCCTATAATAAAACTTATCTTTTGTGTACATAAACTTATTGTGTTTTAATGTGGTGTTAAACTTTAACCATGAAGCTTTGGTTTTCTCATACTATCTATAGAGGTTTGTCACTTCAGTAGCTTCATATATATTTATGTTCACGGCAGAATAAAGGTTTCTTTGTGTTTTATCTGGGCTGATCTCATGCAGGCCAGCTTGGGAGGAAGATTGAGGATGATTATCACAGGAGCAGCCCCCACCTCACCCACAGTCCTGGGATTCCTCAGGACAGCTCTGGGGTGTCAGGTCAGACATTCTCACACAAAAGTTGTTCCTTTTTTCTCTTTGTTTCCTGTTTTCTTTTTACAACATTTAACCATTTCTTCATTTTAGAATGAACTGCCGATGTTTTGTTAGCCACTCGCTAGATGCCACCACTTCTATTACACAGGAAGTTGTTTGCATATGGTGGATGAAGTTATGCACTCAGGCATTTGACTACAGGGTTGGTATGGTATATGTAACACTTCATGTGTCAAACTCATCAAATCCAGCCCTTTTGAGAATCTAATTCGGCCTGCAGGAGAAACTCAACAATATTTGCAGGGGCTCACAGTTTTCCCGGTGCTTATGTTGCATGATTTCAGTCATTTGTGATGTTAAATAGTTGAAAAAACTCAAAATTCTTACAAAAGTCCTTACATTTTCCTCAAATTATTACATATATACCTTAATTAAATAGCAATTTATCACAAAATCTAGGAAACTTAAAGTCCTATTCCTGTTGGGACTGATATCTCTCACTTATTGCTTGGATATTGTTGGTTTCTTACATATTTAGTATTTTATGTATACGTAGAAGTGCAAACTACGGCACAATAATGTTAAAATTACACATAAAATCTGTGGCCCACTTGAGATCAAGCTGCTCCGTATTTCACCCCTGAACTATAAATAGTTTTACGGCCCTGCTTTATATTATCCTTAAGATCTGTTGATACACTGCGTGTTTGTATGTGTGGGTGTGTGCGCGCAGGTGTACGAGGCATACGGGCAGACAGAGTGCACAGCTGGCTGCACCTACACCACACCCGGAGACTGGACGCCAGGTGGGCAACACGAGGAAAAGATCCAATACCTGCCCCCAAAGAGTTTAACTTGAGAGAGGACGTAATGGGTGTATCAATAGATGTTTTTATTCGTGTTCAAACACATGAAAAAGCAAATAATAACTTGAAGCTCAAGTCGCACCAATGATTTATGGTGGAAATGTATAGGAAACAGTGGTGAGTCAGAGACAGGCAGAGGTTTGGAATAGCTCCAGTAGGGAAAAGAGTATTTTTGCGAAAATGTCTGTTTTGGTGCTTTCCGTAATGACAAGAATGCTAATGTAAGGCTAGGATTGTTCTTATTTTTTTAATTTGAATTTTCAATGCCGGGTTAGTTCTATGGTATCCATTGGATGTTTAGTCTGTTGTTTGACAACTGCACATTTCACTTTCATGTACGTCATAAGATATAAAATACAATAAATAATGTATTCCTTAAAAACTTCAAAGAAAAAAATCTGTTTTTAACTTCTAAACAAAGTCTGGAAATAAACTGAGGGTTCTTTTTTTTTTGAGAAAGTGAGATTATTGATTGGATAAAACGGACATCACACATATTTCATCACTTCTTTCATCAGATAATATTTACCAGTTACATAAAGAGCATGTCTCAGTACGTAAGTCAACATAGTTATATAGTAATTTACATGGTTTATTGATATTTAAAAGGCAGACTAGTATTACCCCCTACTGGCCACTTCAAGTACTGCATTCAGATATGAGTTTCTGTCTTTGCAAAGAGAATAATAAACATAATGCTGTAGGATTAGTAGGGGTTGGATAGCAGTGTATAAACTGTACAGATGAATTAGAAATGAGTCATTCCTGGGTGTCCACACAGGTCATGTCGGGGCTCCGTTGCCATGTAACCTCATCAAACTGGTGGACGTCCCAGAAAAGAACTACTTTGCCTCGAAAGGAGAGGGTGAGGTAAGTGGAGTATTCACATTCATTTAAGTTTTAGACTATTGTGGCAAATGTATTCACAAGTATTGATTTTTGACGTAATGGTTTTTACGTGTCTGTGCATGTGACCTTTAGGTTTGTGTGAAGGGACCAAACGTCTTTAAGGGTTATCTGAAAGACCCTGAGAGGACAGCGGAGACGCTGGATCCAGAAGGATGGCTCCACACTGGAGACATCGGCAAATGGTTACATGTGGGTGCACGCAACATCAGACATTTACAGTCAAATTACAACAATAAAGCCACATCACAGATATTTATTTTAGCTTTCCATTGGGCTTTATCTTGGCTGTCTCTTTTTAGGCCAGGCTACCAGACTCAAAATGCCACTTACGTTGTTCTTTTTCTTCTTATTGTTGTGTACACGAGTTAAAATAACTACTCCTCTGTTATTCGTAAACTGATCGAGCTGAAATTTGGTACGTATAATTTATTGATGTGTACGCATAGATGCTCGGAGCCCGATTTTTGATTAGGGGCCCGTGGGCCCACCCCCTTTTGTTCGGCAATTTCCATGAAAGTCGTCTTCACTATACGAATGGGGCCCATTACTCCGTATGTGACACGGGGGTGCCAGGGGCCCCCCGGGGACCTCAATATCAAATGACTACTCCTTCGTTAATGCACATTGATTCGGGCTGTAATTTGACATGGATATTCTATGAGCAGCTGTCAAGAACCTCTTGGAGAACCTTTTTGAAAGAGAGGAACGGGGGCCCACCCCTTTTCCAGTCATTTCTATATTTATCGAAACATACATAGTTGTGTGATATCTCGTTTCAAAGGCAATTCAACGTAGATTACAGTTTTACATCACACAATTTGATTTGTTTCACTCGTAGAACCGAGTCATTTGACTGAATTCTCGGGAACGTAGTACGTGCTATTCGGCGTGGGGACGTTGCGCAGGCCCGTCCGTAGTTCATCAGAACTTGTGTTCTCATGGTTTGCTCTCGTCTCCTATCTTTTCATCAGAATGGTACACTTAAAATCATCGACAGGAAAAAGCACATTTTCAAGCTGGCGCAGGGCGAGTACATCTCCCCTGAGAAGATCGAGAACATCTATATAAGGAGTGAACCAGTGACACAGCTGTATGTTCATGGAGACAGTCTGCAGGTCAGAACAATGAACATGTGATCTGATGTCGATCTGATTTGTCCTTTTTTTTTTGTTTAAGTTGGTTTTCTTTAACTTGTCCCTGAATGTTTCCTGTGGTGTCTTTAGTCCTGCTTGGTGGGAATCATCGTTCCTGATCCTGAGGTCATGCCTGAATGGGCCAAGAAGAAAGGCATGTTGGGTACATATAAGGATCTATGTAAAAACACGGTAAGAGACACTAAATTTGTCTGATTAAATGATCCTGGAAGAATGTTAAACACGTCTGATGATGTTTTTATTTTATTTTTTATTGTTTTACAGCTACTAAAGAAAGCAATTCTTGAAGATTTGGTGCGTTTGGGAAAAGCCAGTGGCCTCCACTCTTTTGAGCAGGTAGGTTTTATCTTTTGGTTGGTAAGAAACATCAAACCATTAAACATTATGTAATATATGTCAGCTAACAATTGCATATTTATTAAAATTTCTGGATCACATAAACCAATCGAAATGCATGATGCTGTGAAGGCAGTGTGATGCGTAGAGGAATCTTCTTCTGAATTGTTTGAGGAACGCAAAGATGTTTTTGAGGTGATTTCTTGGCATTTCACGATTTCAGCCCCTGAAAAAATAAATACAATCGAGCAACTCCAGAATGTGATGAACAAACACTTTTATCATGTATCGCCATTTTATTACATCCCAATCTGTAATTCCAGATCTATCCTTAGATAAACAAACACAAATCTTAAGCTGTAGCTGATGCATGTTCATTGATTGATTTATTTATTATTATTTGTTCCTTTCATGAAAATGCAAACCAACATAGATTATTACATCAAATAATATCACAGCCCAAATTAAACATTTTTATGATTGGAAAGGAGCAGTAAGAAGAATAAAATTATCATATTTCTGCCCCTTAACTTAATAAATACATAATTAATGACCGCACCAACCTTCCCGTGTCAGTCCACACAATTTTCACAATTTTCTAATAACCTAAAAATGACTAATTCAAATGTACAAATCACACCCCGAGTCAACTTTCAAAAGCATATTGACAGATGTGGAGTTGTTGGGTTTTTCTTAAGAATTTTATATTTTGATAAGCGCTTTAAGATGACTAGTGTTGTAATTTGCGCTGTACAAATGAAATTCTGTTGAATTTATTGCAATCTTTACCAAAGCCAAGTAATACACTTAAACCTAAGTGAACCTAGATAATCATTTTCTACCTAAATGTAATGGATTCCATTCTCTTTTAAAGGTGAAGAATATCTACATCCACAGTGAAATGTTCTCCATTGAAAACGGCCTTCTAACACCGACGCTAAAGGCCAAGAGACCAGAACTCAAGGAGTTCTTTAAAGGGAAGATCGACGAGCTCTACAGCAGCATCTCCATGTAAAGGCCACTAAACCTCATGTTCCTGCAAGCATCCCGTAACTGGAATCGGCTTTAACCAATGACCAGCAGTGGGGACCGCAATGCGTTGCCTGAGGCTTGATTTGCTTTAAAAAAAAGACCCTGGGGAATAATATGTAATTCTTCCTTTTTTTTTAAATGAGATAAAAATGGAACCCATTTGTGCATCACGATATCACCATGATGGGCAGCTACTCAGCAGACCTTCAATTTACTTGAGTTCAGACACTTCACAGACATGCAGGAGGTAATGATTTTCATTTTGGAGTGATAGAAGGTGTTTATTTACCTCCTACATGTCTGTGTGCGTTAAAATAGGCTTTCCGTTTCAATTCATGCATTAAATTGCTCAAGATAAAAATCATCTGGATTCACATTTTTACGCATGATTCGTGACAACATATTCACTTACTGTGTCAGATTGCAATCATCTTTAAGTGTCATTATCCATTAGAAGGCAGAAGAAACTAGTAAATGCATTTAGAAAAGAGTATTAATCTATCAGTCCCAACAATTGTACATGTTGGTGAGCAAACTAGCCATTTATTAACTAATTTTGGACAAAATTATTTACAGATAAGTGCTTGGTTTAAAGGGTAGCGGATCGAATAATTTCATTTAAGAAAGTAAATACAGATAATGGGCAGAATAATGAAGTGAATTGTTGCCTTAAACGAAAACTGCTGATTTTCCTTCAGTTTAATGAATGTGTTTTTGAAACAACAGTTAGAAAATGAGGCTTTTAATAAAGCCAAACTCTCAGTCATCTGTCCTTACACATTGAATATTAATCTGACACAGTAACTTGCAAGAAGTAAATAATGCACAGAACAATGAGTGCAGGCTTTTAAAAATCGTCCATGCAATGCTGCCAATACATGAGGAAACTCGGCAGTTCTTAAAACATCCATTTCTTTCTCCATTTCCCACCGACTCTTCGTTATCAGATTATAACTAACACGACAATTGTACGAAAGTTATGCGTCGGCATACGTGATGTGTTTGCAAATGCGGCCAATAGCATTACACGAAAAAAAAAAAGAGAGAGGTGTATTTAATTAGTTAAAAGCTTATCTGATTAAATTAGATGTGCTAAAAAAATTGAGAGAGGAATTAAAATTAATTTGAGTGGTTATTACGCAATTAGTTCAATAAAATAGCAACTTTTACCTATTTAAATCAGTGCTGCCAGCGCCATTTTATGTAGATCATCTCTGTGTCTAAGCCACGTTCAACTCACAGATCACGTCATGTAATCACTGTCATTATTACACCCGTGGGTCAGGAGTTCAGCATGCACGCTCCACAGAAATATAAAGGACCGACCTTGTGCAATGTTCATCGGTGTCCACACTTTACCGAGCGGTACAATCAGACCTATGATCAATTATTATTATTATTATTATTATTATTTTTTCTTTTTTGGACAATGAGTTTGTCAAGCGAGACAACAAAATAAAAACAAACAATGCCAGATCAGGGCTCAGGGCGGTGCATGAAGTCTGCCCTGCATTGCTGTGTCCATTGGTATCTGACTTGAAGTGTTTCTTTGTGGCCATTAAAAGCAGGTCGGATGCTGCTGTCGGTTTTTAGGGCTTTTTAACTAAAGCAAAGAATGAATTCCTCTCACTCTCTTACGATGAACTGAACAAACATTGATTTCTTCAACATTTTACGAAGGTGTTTACAATTAGAAGTAATGTACTAGCTTTTTAAGTTGATTCCCGTCCCAAAGCATTAACTATGTACATAAGCGAGGACAGTTAGTTGTACATTTATTTATTGAATCAATTGTTTGAATGGATTTTTTTTTTTCTTCTTTTTTGTGTGTGTGTAGTGAGATGAATTGTACTTATTTATTTATCTATTCTGTAAAATGAATCAGCACCATATCCTTGTAATGATTGAGTGCAGCAATAGGGATGGGGGTGGTGGGGATTAAGTTACAGGGCAATGAAATTAAAAGACACTCTGGAATGATTTTAAATGTTTGGGTTTGTTGTGTTATTTATTTGTGTTGTTTTTGTTGCAGAATAAATACAACACTTCGCTATAACAGAATGATCATTTGTTGTACTATATTAAATGTACCTTAAAATCTAATAATAATCAATATGGCACCTCAATTAGATAGTGTGTTTTAAATACTGTCATTCATGCAATATAGCTGATTCTATGTAGATAAAGTAAGCTTGATTCCTCAAAATCATTTTGACACTTTTAAACACTACTTATTTTTAGGGTTTACTTGCATTGATTTACATAATTCAAGTAGTTTAAACGTACAAGTGCTTTTCTGATATGTTTGATAGTAAGTTATGTGTATTTTTCTCAGTGATTACAAGCTAAACAACTGAGCAATCATTGAATTAAAAAATAAAATAAATTAATGAATTTACTAAAGTTAAAATATATTTAATATTTTTTTAATAGAAAGAATATGCTGAGCAAAGGTTTGAAAAAAGAAAGTTGTAGTTTAAAAGCAGTTTTAATTTTCTTATTTTTTAAATTTAAAAAAAAAAAAAAAAATCTAAAACTTTTGGACTATCTAAACTTAAGTTAGACACCTTATTTTCTTATGTTGTATCCAATAAAGGAGTTTAAAACAAATAATAAACAATAAACTCGCTTCGTTGTTGAGAAGATTTTACAACATCCGCCCTTGATTGACGGCACGGCAGGTGTGCTGCTTGTTGCTAGGCACCGCTTTCCTCCTATTAGCGTCAATGCTAAGTTCAATTAGCCTAAGTAATGTGTGACGTGACAGCTGTTAGTGGACGCTTAATGGATGGCAATTTAACTTTAATGAGATAGTTTTCCACCACAGCGGTTTTAAACCTGAATTGAGGACCGAGTAGGTTGTTTTTTGACAGTCAATGGATCGGTATGATCGTAGGTTGAGGCCTCGCCGGGACAGCGGGTTACCGAACAAACATGACACCCCTCCGAAGAAGATAGTCAGCCGTAGAGACGGTAAGAAATACACTGCTTCATTTAACCCAAAGAGCCAGGGTCTGTTCTAATACAACCTATAATACTTGAAGTAAAACTAAAAACAACTGCTTCTGGACCAGAGATGGGCAACTTTTATCACTGTAGGACTGTAGGGGGCCACAGATTTTTTAAAATTTTTTTTATTTTATTTAATTTAATTTTTATTTTTTTGAGTGCCACATTATCAATATTTGTGTTAGCATTTAGAGTAAAAGTATAATGTTCGAGTATAAAGATGAATGAAGGAAAGCATTAAGGCTTTTTGTGTCCTTTGGTTGCATTTAATGTAATTTATTATATTTTTATTTTATTTTATTATTCTGTTTTTTAATTGGTTTTTGGAGTAATTTTGTGTCTTTTTCTGTATTTTTGTGTCTTTTTCTGTAATTCTGTGCATTGTTTTAGTCAGGTTATGTATTTTTCTGTCATTTTGTGTATTTTTGTTGTCGTCTGGTCTCATTTTCTGTCTGTTAATTTGTGTTTTTTGAGTAATTGTGTGTCTTTTTCTGTCATGTGGTGTATTTTTGGAGTCAAGTCATGTATTTTTCTGTCATTTTGTGTATTTTTGTTGTTGTTTGGTGTATTTTTCTTTCTGGTAATTTGTGTTTTTGAGTAATTGTGTGTCTTTTTCTGTCATGTTGTGAATTTTTTGAGTCGTCATGTATTTTTCTGTATTTTTGTAGTCAAGTCATGTGTTTTTCTGTCATTTTGTGTATTTTTGTTGGCATTCTGCTGTGTGTTTTCGGATTCATTTGTTTAAAAAATGTGTAACCATGCCTATTCTTGCTCTTGTCATTTTGTGTATTTTTTCTCAATCTGTATATTTTGGGGGTTATTTTGATGTACTTTCCTCAATGTTTTGTGTATCTTTTTAAAGACTTTTTGTGTATTTTTTTTAAAGACTTTTTGTGTATTTTTCTGTTATTGTGATGGTTTTAGAGTCATTTTGTAAGTTTATCTTGGGGGCGAACAACACGAGACTGAGGGCCGCTTGTCGCCTCCAGTTGCCAATATCCATTTTAGACTTGGAAAGAAATTGAATAGAATATTGTTGTCTTAAATTAAAGTGTAATAGGAATAATGCAAACAATAATTGGTAGCCACCAATATTTAACAAACTCTAATATTCTTTTTTTTTTTTTTTTTTTAAAGGAAAAAGAAGACTTTTGAACCCCAGGCGTTATGAAACACTTCATGAGGTCCCTGAAGAGAAAGATACAGATAAATCTCCTGTCGTGCAAAAACATCAAGTGCAAGTAAGTTTGCTGAGTGTTGGATAAAGATGCAATCATTTGAGTAGATATTAATACTGAGATATACTGTATTTATGGGCTATACTTGCTGCAGGAGGAAGGTCATTAATGATTTTAATGGAGTATTCAAAGAAGCCTTCTCCAGATCTAAACATCTATTTTTCAAAGTTTGGCTTTATGATTAAAGTGTTAAATCAGTTATGAACTTTACAATCCTGTGTTGGTGTATTTCCCCACTTCATTAAAAGAAATGCCAAAACCTTTTATTTGTACACACAGGAAGTGGCGATCTCTGCTGTCGGTGAATCGAAATCACGCCCAGTGACACCTGCATCTAGTGACAACTTGAGAAACAAATTATCCACCACACCCAAAAATCAAAGACCCAATCTCCGAACACCACAAGCAAACTTCCGGGTGAGTCCGATTCAAAGAGTATTAAAAAGCTCTTTAATACTCGGTGAGGAAGACGGTAACGTTTGTGAGAGCGTCACATCTCCTAGCGTCGAGCCAGACACCAGTTTCAGCCGTAGTGATGAAGATGAAGATCGGACATTTTCCAGCAGCTTCGCATCACCAGAAATCTTCAGAACAGATAGTGATGGTGTGTAACGCGTTGTCCGTGTTTTTTATTTATTTATGTATTTTGACATTGTGTGTTAATCTTGTCATATCTCCACAGCTACGCCAGTGACTTACCCCATCGCTGAGCCTCATCTTCACAATAAAAATTCTACTTTGTTGGATGTGAGCCATGCTAGGAGCATCCACATGCATCTTTCCCCTGATCTTTCCACCATCATAGGTAACAAAAACAGAGCTTGTGCAAAAAAAGGTTGACGGTACTTTCCAGAAATTATCTTTTTTTTTTATATATAGATCTGTAGTAATAAGTGATAAAATGCACTAAAACATAATGCTATCATTAAAAAAAAAAATGTTGCATTTTGTTTATAGCATAATTTAAGATTTATACTCTAAACGCTTTAAAAAAAATAATCATTTCAAATACATATTTATTAACACTTTTAATCCTTACTCATGGGGAACTCTTTTTTTTTTTTTTTTAAGCAAAAAGGCAGTTGTTGTTTTTATGTTGTACACAATCTCGTCTGCAGATGCTTCGATAATTCCTCCTGACAAGAAATGTGAGCTCATGTGAGTCGCTCTCCCATTAACGCAGCACTGATGATGTAGTTTAAATAAATATGTCGGCCTGCTCAAAACAAAGGTCAACTGCTTCCTTCTGTATTTCCTTTTTTTTTTTTTAAGATACGGTAGAGAACCTGGACCTGAGAATGAAACTCAAGCAGACTCATCAGGTACTGTAAATATGAGCAGATGCTTTATTTCTGTCAAATTAAAGTTGTTGTCTGTCAGTGGAAATAACAAACTGTGTTTTATGTAGGGCTGAACGATTTTGGAACTATTTATTTTTCTCCTCAATATTGCGATTTAATATGCAATAATTTTTTCAAGGGACTCTTGTCATGTATTTTTCAATGAACACAAGCAATAAATCAATCTGTTTCATAATAAACAATTTCATATTTATTTCAACTTTAAATAAATATAAAATATAAATTTTAAAGCTGTTACACCCCGAAAAGGGAATAAACACATTAGGAAGGACACGGGAAAACAATTAGGATTTTATAATTTTTATTCGTGACTATTAACTATTATTTTACTGCTCCTGAAAAAAAAGAAGAAAGCTCAGGAACCTAAAGAACAGAATAATGTTAAACACAAATAAAGGACACACAAAAAAAAACCCAAACCATCCCATATCCTTAAACTAATTAACTTTAACCAAAAGTTAACCTGGTGGGCCGGCCAAAAAGAAGAAAAAGATGCGGTACTGGGCCAACCCTATACAGGGCCATAGTAGCCAGTACCACATCCAAACTAAGAAAGAAAAAAACCCAATCTACTCCTGAAAATCAACTGAAAACGAAAACAGGACAGCCGGTCCCATCAGAAACAAACAAAACAAACCTAAACCCCAAAAAGAGAAGCGCAGGTGGAGGAGCAGGAACAGACCTCCGCCCAGCTCCGCGTCTGCAGATGAATGAGAGAGAGAGTGCACTCCAGGCCCAGCCTATTTATAGGCGGAGCCGTAGGCTTTTCAAGCGCCTGAAAAATAAATCCCCAAATTGGAAAACAGTAACAAAAATAAAAAAGAGGTAATTTAATCACAACAAAAACTACCTTATAACCAAGAAATAAAAAGAACAATGTCTTAAAGTCATAAATGTATAATATAACACAAAGAAACTTGCAAATACCTAACAAAAGCACAGATTACAACAATAAAGCAAACAAATCTGGCTTTACATCTTCAACATATCAAACTAACTTCATGTTTCATGAAACATGTAAACATGTGGACTGCAGGACAAGACAGGACAAGAAAAAAAAAATGCAGCCTTTGAAATTAGTAAATTGCATTTTATATTGCGATATCGCAAATGCAATTAATTATTCAGCCCTAGTTTTTTGAAAGTTAACCACAGACTTTTAACGTGTGTGTGTGTGTGTGTGTGTGTGTGTGTGTGTTACAAACTTCAAATGGAAGTCCAAGCACTCGAGAAGAATTCGACACCAAAGGTAAGATGGCTACTTAAGTTCATCTCTGAATATTTTTGTTGTTGACATTATTTTTTTCTTCTTATTGAAATGTAATATTTTAATTAATATTGTTGTTGAAATTCTAATCTTGATGTACTTCTCAGTTTTTCAAAAAAAGACCCATTGTGTTCAAGAAAAAAGTGTGGTTTAAGAGCCCTATTATATCAGAGACCTTCAAAGTAAAAGACGTCCCAGCGGACACCACAGTCACCGTTCCCAACAGCAACGACTCCTCCAAAACAACGAGCCCAAATGAGAAGCTGAGGTTTGACGCAGATGCATCCGGAGCTGATGAGATCAGCAGTGAAGAAGAAACGTTGCCTCTGAAGGTGGCACTGCGAAGACCTGTGAAGAGCAGCGCAGCAGAAAAAGTCAAGTTCTTTGATTTTGCGGATGACGAGGACAAATATGAATTCTTTAGGAAAATGAGAGAAAGACATGAGAGACTCACTACTATGGTGTTTTATCCATCAGTATCTGCTAACGAACAGGGCCTTGTGTCAGGATGCCAGTTATAGAAAATATATATGTTTAAGTTATTTGTATTAAAATGTATAGTTTAAATTAAAGCACAATTGTAAAAATAAAAATAAGAAAACAGATCTCCCACTGTCATGCATTCCTAAAAAAAGCAAGATATTTTAAGGCATGTTTTTTTTTTTTTTTTTTTTTACCCATTGAAGGGATGAGAAGATGTAATTCTCATCTGATGTGATTACCCTGCCACTGTTTCTTTAAATTAAGCTGTTGAATTTCAACATTATTGTTTAATAGATTGTTAAAATCCATATAATAGATGCCTTAAAGTGCATTCTGCTTTTAGACCACTAGATGTCAGAAAAGCATACAAATAACAATGTTCGCATATAAATGTTTTTTTGTTTATTTAATTTGTGCCTTTCTTGTGTATCTGTACTTGAAAATTAAAAACACATATTTTTGACAACAAACGTGTGGTAAGATTTTGATTAAAAATATAAATGTTTTCTTTATTAAATTGGTCAGAGGTTCTGATATTTAACTGGTTTAATGCTCTTTCCTGCAAAAAAAGTGTTACATTTTATATTTAATGCAACCTATCAGAAGTCGTTGTTTAATTTTATCTGTATAAGAGCATGTTTGTTTTAAAAATTCAAAGCAAAAATGGAATAAAATAAAAAGCTATTGTTTGGCAGCTGGACCAGAAACGTGTTTTGTATTTATTTGTGCCTTTTTTTTTTTTTTTGCAAACGTTTGTATTTATGACAGCCCAAAAAAATAGGTTAGACATAAAAAATACAATAAATAATCGTTAAAACTCAGCACATACTTTCAATAACAACAAATTATGTCATGTATGTTTCTCGCCTGTCCCAAATCGTTATTTGTCCATTTTATTGATTCTGCATATTGTGCGATAAAGACGTCTGACAAAAACATCAACACAGCGAATCCACTGCACACGTGGTACACAAGCTCGAAAATACGAGCCAATGGCGGATTTTTCGCAGCAGCGGCAACCACGGCTTCAACCAATCAGAAAAAAGCAGCGGGTTGCCAAGCAGCTCGTGTGACTAATGCCTGTCATATGACTGCGTGACACCCATGGAGGCAGTTTCAAGGAACAACGCTTGCTCGCGGATTTGAAAAGAAAACACTTTCCGTGCCGAATTTATGTTTGCTACAAAATGCCTCCGACTCTCTTCCAAAAACTTTTCAACAAAAGAAATGCCTTTCCTTCGCCACCGCCGAGGTGCAGCAAAGAGGACCCAGCTTTCAGGTAACAGCACCGCTGTCTGTCTGCGCGGTCCTGCCGTGTGTTCACTGTTGTGAGTGTAGTCTGTCCCGTCTATACTCTGCATATACCGTGTTTAATGTGGGGTGGGAAATAAACCCATGCCCGCATTATGACAGAGATGCTGTGTTGTATTGTTGGGTCAACACTGAGCAGAGGGACGTGACAGACGTGTTGTGCCTGTTGGTTAGCTTCAATGCTAATGCTAGCTGACTGGACGAACCGCACGCTCCCTGTTGTTGGAACGTGACCAGCTCACTCTTAATCATACCGTTACTCATCAATTGCTCATGTTTCATGGCTCATACTGAGTTGGTTTAAAACAGTTTGGGCCAATTTGTTGCGTGGGATTGTGGTATGTGCTCAGAAGTTGCAGAAGTAGTAGTGTACTGCTCCTTTGTTTCCCCCCATTGCCCCCCTTTGTGTTTGCAGGAAAGCATAGCCATGCTTCTATATGTAGATTAAAGGGACTTTAACGCGAAGCTAGGGCTGGGCGATTTTGCTTTTAAAAAATCAATAAAAAAATCTTGGATTTTTGTAAAGAAAAATTCGTGTTTCGATTCGATTTTTTATTTTTTTAATGCACTTAAAAATGACTTCAGACATCAGATATATTGTCAAAAGTGCAACTTTAATGCTACTCAAAGGGTAAACAAAGAGGGGGCTAGCTCACATCCCACTATGGTAACCCAAAAAAGTCAGAAAAAACTGTGGTGGAATTTTTATTTTTTTTTAATTAAAATATTTTTTTTATAAAAACTGGAATTTGCAAAATAAAAATATTTTTTTTTCTACAAATTGGATAAATCAATCGATAAAGCAAAGTATTATTATTTGTCTCTGATCACTTTGATCAATGCTTTAAAATCCAGATTTAACCTGGTTTCCACCACTGTAGTAATAATTTCATTTTATTTGTGATTCTGTTTTTTTCCTAACTATTTAAAATTCTGTGATTATTATTGTTTTTTTTTTTTTGTTTTGTTTTTTTTCATGGTTAGTTGTTAATGTAAATATGTCATCATAAAGCTTTGGAACTGTGACTCCTGGTCAAATCAGGCTGTTTGATGTTTATTTATTTATTTTTTTTAAGTTTCGGATACACAAAGTAAGGTTTGTTTATGTCATTAGTCAGTTGGAATTGTTGGTATTTGTTAAACTTTTTTTTTTGTTTTCAAAAGTGATCAGAAATAAAACTAAATGGCAAATATAAGTTTTGAAAGTGAATTGTGAATCTGAGTGAAATATGTTAAATTTGATAGAATCTGTAATTCACAATATCATGAACATTAGTGGTGTTTTGTTTTTGTTTGAATATATCTTGCATAGCCTCATTATGAGCCCATGAAATTATGGTTTTAAAAGTATTTTGTTCCAATTTTCTGGTCCAACCCAACTGAAGTGAATTACTAATTTAGGGCCAAACCTTCTCGTGAATGTTAGAACTGAGTGACAATAATTTATAGCTGTAAATGCAAAAAACAGAGGGGGAAATTAAAGAAAAGCCACTAACCAGATGGTTAAACCACTTTCAGATGTCTATTTCTGTAAGAAAACCTCTCATACTGCTGCACATTGTCGTTGTGATCCTTGTGCTTTATGACACATTCGTAAAGAACCATTGTGCGTTTAAGTTTCACACTTTTTGCTCAGCCTATTCTGAAACCACGCTTTTGTTTTACCAACACAAATATCTCCAATGGTTACACAAATGTCACATTTGTGTAACCATTGGAGAGATTTGTCAGCGATAAAATATGATGTCATACTTTCTCGCTGACAATTTCTGTTGTAAGGAAGAGAAAAAAGTTGTTTTAAAATTAGCAGCCAAATAGTCATCATCACATTCTACTTTTTGTTAGATAAAGGTAACCTAAGCATTCAATCATGTCACATCAGGTCAATTGTGACTTTTTTTTTTTTGCCACATTGACAAAGTTTAATGTGATGAAGAAACAGGTAGCTGTTAATATGTACAACCAAATATATGGGTGGGCTTGGGGGGAAATAGAATAATTAAAGAATCTTTTGTTGTAACTCAAATATTGTGAAACCAACTGTTCCAATGCATTGCTTAGAAACCAGAAAAGGTTTCATCCTCTTGCTCTTGGTGGAAATACTTGTGAATTAAGTGAATGGACTCTTTTATGCATTTTTTGCAACTTAGTCCATATTTTTTTTCCCCCCACCGCCGTCACTTTCACTAAAGAAGTGCCCTGTACCAGTGATGGGCGGGCGGCGTTTCTCCTCCAGTAATCAGCTGGGCTCTTTTAATACCTTTGACATTGGCATCATCTCCCCATTCATGGAACATGAACTACTCTTGGAGAGAATGGAAGTGTAGCTACTTACTTGTTTTTGCTTAAAGAGCTATATCAAAAAAAATCTGTACATAATTATACATAAAATTCAATGCATTAAAAAAAATCATTTTATGAAATTAGCCACATGTTTGCGGTCAAGGCTTACTTTCAAGTGTGTACTACTAATATTACCAGCCTCATTAGCCCACTTTTGTGCTATCAAATTATGATCCAAAAATAAGTCTTTGAAATCAGATTACAGAGCTTAAACAGCAGCTTTCATTACTGAATCATTTTATATACTTTTTATATGATGAGATAAATACGTGGCAATGGCATTTTGTGTTAATAATCACAGTTGCTGGTCTCATACACTGTTTCTGTCCATATATTTATTAAAATACCACCCACCACCAAACATTCTTTTGCCCAGTGCAGCCCCGTGTCCTGATGGATTCCACAGGGGGCAGCGGGCTGAAAGCCTGAAAAGCCTCTCCTTTTCCCCCTGGTACAGCACCTGACTGGGAACGGCATATTGTACATTACTCTAGGATTGACTGGCTCAACTTGTAGCCAACCAGTGGCGAGAGCATTAGCTATCACATGTGTCTACCCTCCACCCTCCCAAACTGCTTGTTGAGGGCCAACTTACTTCTTGATGGCACCAAGAGTTTAAAATATTCACATTTGTACAGTGATTTTTAAAGTAGAACATGTTTGCAACTGATTAAATGCTGTACAGTAATCACATTTCCTTCTATGTACAACAGATTTTATTACAGTAATGTAAAGTTAGCATGGCGTATAGAATAGGGACAGACCGATATGGATTTTTTAGGGCTATCACTGATTTTTTTCCCCCCATCAGCTTTAGCCGATGACCGATAGAGTCGGACTGCCGATTTTCTTGAGCCTATATTTGGAGCCAATACTACTTTTGGTTCCTCAATTTACATCATAAAAATGACACAATGATGATTACAAATGGCTCTCAATTTTTAAAAAAAGAACATTTTTTGAAATCAACAAAGGTGAGGCAGAACGACAAGTAAAAAATGATTTAACAAATATTAAAAATGGGGGTGTCCCGATCCAATATTGATATTGGTCCGATATCAGCCAGAAAACGAATATCGGATTTTATCGAACTGCATCTCAAATCTCCGATATATAATTATTATATGCATTCAATTGTATAATACTGTAGATATTATGTAACCAATTGGTTATTAATAAATGGGTCAGTTTTTCTCATACCTACTGTTGCTGACTATTGTTCTCTGTTTGAGTAACATCACTTGATCAAATCTTTTCTAACATTCCGCAATACAAAATAAGTAATAAAAGTATGTATGGTTCGTGCTGATATTGTATAGGATCGATATCGGTATCGGCCAATACGCAAGGCAATATTGGTATCGTATCAGAAGTGAAAAAGTTGTATCGGGACATCCGTAATTAAAAACAGGTGATGTAGAACATCTGTTTCTGCTCTCTGTAAATAATGCGGATTGGTGATCGCAGCAGCCCGCATCGGCCAATACACGTACAAAACGCAAAAATCAGCCGATAATATCGGTTAATCTGTTGATATAGCTCCAATAACGAGTGTGCATTGCCATGAATCTGATGATACAATTCATGATTTGCATCTCACAATACGATTCCAATATACAGTATATCCTGATACTAAGCAAATGGATGTGCATCGCGGTACATTGCACTATCACCAATTACCTACAAAGTTTAGCAAGGTCTGATGTGGTTCAGTGACACCTAGTGACGGGGCGTTAACTTGCTGTGCATATGTAAGCACAATTACCGACTAAAAAATAAATTTGGACATTTCTTGGATCGATACAATAATCGCACGGTGAAATATTGCAATATATCTCCGAATCAATTTTTTTGTGACACTACTATTCAATAAGAACTTTCATTTGTAAGGCACATTGATGTTTTGAAGTGATATTGTGGTCATTACGCCCCCATGTGTCACATACACAGGAAGGAAGGATGGTTTCCCAACCTGTGGTATAGTGCATAATGAGCTATAATATGGTACAACAACAAGAAATTGCACCACCACAAAAGTCAATCCACAGGTTTCTGATCAGCTCGACTTCCATTGTCCCCTGTGTCTTCATTACTCACTGTGTCATGTGAAGCTTCATCAACTTCACTGTCACAGTTGTGGGATAATCGCACGTTTGTGTTGTTCCTCATCACCGACGCATTGAAGTGAGTTTGAAAAGTGGAGAAACACCTGTGTGTTAATTAGAAAAATCTTTCAGCAAGCACATCATTGATTTATTGGAGCTGTTTAATGCTGTACAACCTCACTTGGTCATCTTTGGTGAAACCATAAGTCCAACCTCATTTGTTCGTTAACTTACTATAAACTTGTACTTGTTGTAAAAATACATGCATGGAATCATCATGATGTGTCTCAGCCATGCCTTCTAATGCTTGTGTGTCTGTTAATGCTGCAGCTGCAGGACGCCCAAAGTGTTGCAAAGACATGGGCTGTCATCAGGTTCCTATCAGAGCTATTTTAGGTGTTCACACAGACACAGGCTTCTAAGAATCACAGGGTCATGGGAAAGATGGTTTTACGTAAAAGCTCGTCAAAATGTGAGTGCAACATGTGTTCATGCCTGCCCTGTCCATGTATTCATGCTGTGTTGTCCTATTACTTGGTTTGTTTTGCTGACTAGGAATAACTAGGATTTGTTATTACTTTCACGCAAAAGTACATGACAAAGAAATATTGAAAACTTGGTGAAATGAAATGCTGTGTTTTGCTTTTTGGTTTACCTTTACAGTTATTGATGAAATATATTTTGATAAGATAAGTAAACGTGACTAACAGAGCAGTGATAAGAGGAACAATTACTGCAGACTTTAGACTCTTTCTTTCACATGACTATTGTATAGAGGTCGACCGATATGGGATTTTCAAAGGCCGATGCCGATTTTAAAAAGAAAAAATTCAGCCGATATCTAAAGCTGATTTTGGAAGCCGATATTTGAGGCCAATGTACTTTTTTTTTTTTTTTTTTAAAGCACATTGATTATGAAAGACCATTGAAACACTCATATGATATAAATGTATATATTAGAAGTGAAATGAAATACACCAATAGAACTCTTAACATTTATTGAACTTTAAATATACCCGTACACAACCTAGTAAAACCAAAAGTACAGGACGGTTAAGTAGCAGTAAAGCATGACAACAATATACACAATGTGAAAGTAGTCAGTTTAAACTAAATACCTGTTTTAGGTATAACCACTCACTCCTTCCCTCTGTTCACAGCCACCACCATTATACCTAAGCTTCACATCTTAGTGATGGCCCGATACCACTTTTTCATTTCCAATATGATGCAGATATTGCAGCCTTGCATATCGGCCGATACCGATATTTATCCATTATCAGCATTAATTCTCTCTCTCTCTCTCTCTCTCTCTCTCAATCTTTTCTTTAATTAAAAAAAAAAAAACTTATTTTGTAGTGTGGAATGTTAAAAAAGGTTAGAGAACAATAGTGAGCAACAGTAGGTATGAGAAAAACTGACACATTTATTATTAACCAATTGATTACATAATTTTAACCTTCAACATAATATCTACAGTTTTCTATAATTGAATAAAATAAATAAAAAATGAATTAAAAAAAAAAAATATATATATATATATATTTAAAAAAAAAATTTAAAATTGGAAATCCGGAAATTTTTTTAATCAAATATCCGATATTTGTTTTCAGGCTAATATCGGACCGATATCAGATCGGGACACACTTATGACATTTCACTCTCATTTTTTTTTTTTTTTTTTTTTTAAAAAGGATTTTTTGGGCTCTAGTGGCCTTTATATGACAGTTGCTTGACAGGAAGGGGGTTGGAGAGAGCAGGGAATGACACGCAGGAAAGGGTCCCAGGCCGGGAATCGAACCTGGACCCGCTGCAGGTGAGGAACTATAGCCTCTGTACATGGCGCAGGCGCTCAACCCACTGAGCTACACACCACCCCTCTCATTTTAAAATAATCAACTCTTCCCCACCTTTTCCATTTCCTACCTTGAGTCTCTCCTCCCTGTTCCCTTCCCCCTCACTTAGGTGTAACACTGCCCTTTCTTTTTGGTTTCACAATGATGGTAGAGATTAGTAGCTATAGAAAGAGACTGACTAATATTTAGTTGCTATATTTTTTGTTGTTGTTTTTTCTAGTTTGAGAATAGCTGCCCAGAGTTGGATAGCTGGATACCTGAGTCATATTACATTTTCATCCTTGTCCAACTTCATTATTTGTTCTTGTGAGTTGTGACACCGTGTAAGACCTACAGCCACACACTCATGACACCAAACCCTCCCAGCACTCCTCTTGTGTCATGTGGCGTTGAGTCAGAAGTTGTAACACAGGAAAGGTGTAAGTGTAGGGTTTGCTTTTGGCCGCATTTCAACAACTTACTATTCATAACTAAATCAATGATTATGATAATTTTTTAACGCAACACAGTTTTGCACCCGATAATTAATCAGCGTTTATATCACACGCCGCCTCTTTGCCTCATGTGCTCCTTGGAATGCAGAAGTTTCAATTGCAGCAGAGCAAGTAAAGGAAGCCGCTGATATTCAGGTTGTCAGGTGGTTTTAAAGTGTACGAGCCAACTCCTTCATGTGTTTGCCATTTATTAGAACTTTGTTGAAGCACAACAATGTGGTGCTTGTGCTATTGTGAACAATAATCTGATTTTTAAATCTCATGACTTGGGACTTTTAACTGATTGATGAAGCATTTTGTTTTGAATAATTTGGTTTTATTTGCTAAATTCAGAGAAGCAAACTAGTTTTGCCAAGTATTTTATTAAACCCAGAGGGACTATTTAGTTTATCGTTACACTTTAGAGATAAATAATTAGAACTTGCTAAATAAATATAAAAAATTGTCAAAGAAATACAGTATAAATGGAAGACGGCTCCTAAAAGGTGATCACAGATTTACAGTCTAGTGCCCTTTTGGTAGTTTGTACACTATGGACAGATATAGAAAAAATAATGTGTAGTTATGTTAATTAGGCCTATGCAATATATCGACAGTTAAGCCATATCACGATTTCTGTTTTGGTGATGTAGAAAATTTGCTTCTTTTTTTTTTATTAAACTACTAATCTTAGGAGTTGCTACTTTTACTACTTCATAGAACAGCATGAAAAGCACAGTTGCTGTCCAATTTTTTTAAATTTATTTGTATTTATTTTTTTGATTTTTTTGAAAGGGACGTTGCACAGTGATGAACAAATGGTAAATAAAATACATATTGTAAATTGACCAGAGTTGGAAAAATGCTAATTTGCATTTGTCAAAAAAAAACAATCATTATTTACAAAGCTTGAAGTACATATATACAATACAATCAATCAACAATACAAAGTGCATGAATATAAGAATTACAGTTAAAGTGCGTTGTTTATGAGTTATTTGGAAAGTGCACAAAGTTTAAAAACCCCTCCACATTCACATATGCAATATATACTGTATATATTAATCCTTATAGGAGAAAAAGCCAATAGTGGCATGTATTGTGCAGCTATTTGTTAATAAATGTGCTTGTGTAGCATTTTGTATTAGCAAATTTAACCCAGAATTGTCTTTCTGTTAAGGCTTTATTAAGTGATAAATATTGAGATTCATATCGGAAATCGGCATTTTGAGAAAAAATATTGAGATATGAATTTTGATCAATTTTGCCCAGCCCTAATGTTAATTAATGAAATGTGGCAAAATCTGTTAAGTAGACTCTTCAGGATCAATACTGAGTTTGGTAGGAGTTTTTTTAAATCCTACCTTTTTAAGGTTTTTTCAAATAATACATATTAGTTTAATGCAGTGACATCATGAATGCACAAGCAGAATGTCCAGAAATATCATTGGAAATAGACGATCCTGTTGAACCTGAGTGTGCGGAGTCCTCTGCAGCACACAGCGGGAACGCCACACAGCTTGGACAGTGGGGACGTTTATGTAACTGCCTCACTCTTTCTCTCTGTGACACACACATGCACACTCCCAACCGTTCACATGGCCACGAAGAGAGAGCACTGTGTGCAGGCCTCATGTCAGACTCTGCAGTCCAGGAAATGAATCTTTTCTTGTGACCTCTTTAACATGAACTACAATTAGGATCTTAGCAGCTATTATCTCAATAGGTTTTTCAATGGGTGCAATGAAGCAGTGGGGCATGCAAACATCAAAACACAAACCGCACTCGAGAAGTAATTACGTTTCAGGCATTTTTTAATGACAATTGTTGTGGAAACAGCCAATATTTGGATAAATATTTAGCTTTTACTCACAACTTTCTGCTGACATTGCTTTTCTATAGCCTCAAGTGAGCTTGTCACAAAATGAAAATATTTATATAAAGAAATATTTACCTTTAAGTGTAAGCCATTTAAAACCTCACTCTATTTTTCTGCCAAAAAGGTGGAATTTTTTAGCATTTATTCAGTCATGATGGGTAGATAAGAAGAAGAAGAAACAACAAACAAATCCCCTCCCTCCTCTATCACACTCATCATTGTTCTCTGGCTGTCAGCAATCCAAGTCCACTGTGCTGTTCCTGCCTCTCTACTGTCCAGCACACACAGCGTCCCTGTGATCACCTGATAGTCTCATGTTGTTGTGTGAATTTAGTTCACCGCTATTCTTAGATCGTGCTTTGACTGGGAGAGGAGAGGAGAGGAGAAGCAAGAGGTACAGCAAGAAGGAGAGGGAGAACGGGCTGAGAGAACCCTGGCTAACTCACAATGATGCCCAGGTAGGAGACGGTGGTAATATTTAACTTGGTTTGTTTTGCATCCGAGCAGAGCAGGCATGATGGAGCGTATAAGTATGTCACCACAGGTTGACGAATGTTGGCTAGTGACCAGCTCACCTGTAGCCATGGTTTTAACTCGTGGAGGAGCAGTTTTTTTTTAAATTTCTTTTAATTCAGCGACTACTAATTGTATTGGTTTTGATATTCATATAACATAGATTAATGGTTTTAAGTGAAATGCTTTCATTCAAGATGACAACGATGTAGTCTGGCAGATTTGTGATTGGATGGAGTTGGAGTTCAAAAAGTTTCTGTAGCATACCTGTTTAAGTGGAGGCCCTTTTTTTTTAAGAAAAGTTTTTTAATAATCACAAAAAAGTTAATTTTGCTTGCCCTTCTTTTGATTTTTAGATACTAGAATATTTTATTGACTTTCAAGTAATACACACTGCATATTTATTAAAAGGAAACAGTTGTAACTGGTTTTTCAGGCACTTTTACTTTAGAAACGTTGAGGTCAAAGCAGTACAAGTATGTAACAGTCATGAGGTCATGTGCTGCTTTTATGAATGACTCCCCTTTCTCCTCTGTCAGCGCTGTGACTGTCACAAGCTCTCTGATGTGCTACTTCCTCTTTCACACATTCTGTCCCGTCGTTCCCTCAGATCGCTTTTTTGGTCAGTGGGTTTGAAGTTTCTGTTATTAATGACGTCTCTGCACATAGTTTCAGGTCTGTTTTTATCTGTGGCTAATTTTTCCTCTACTCTTTAAGGAAATCAAATCTCTGACTCATGTTCTACACACGATATTTATTACAATATGTCGTGACTATTAGTTTCTGAAAAAATGTGGAGTAAAATTTTGAAAATGATATACTTGATTTTATTTTTAGAGGAAGTGAGAAATAATTTGAATTAAATTGATAGGCAAGAAGTAGTGTCACTCTAGTACAGTAATACCTTTAAATGGGTCCCCAGCCACTCCTAATACAGGCTTATTTTTGTTAAAACAAAAGGAATGCATAAAAAAACAAAAAAAAATACTCATAGTCAACGAAAATACAATAAAACTCTAACGTTTGCTATAGTAACGCACATTACCACACCTTTACCAGAATTTGGTGTCCTAAAAGATTTTCCTTTGTAGACGGTGGAGAAAACATTGTCATTAGCTTAATCAACGAATGTAAAATTAAAATGTTGGGTAAATAAGTTTCTCTTTTTTTTTTCTTACCATGTAATATTTAGAAGATTTTGGTTTTTATAAAAAAATGATCTGAACTTTAGCCCAAGTACTGACTAAAATTCATCAACTCCCTTTTAGACTTTCTCACAGTGGTATGATGTAAGTAATAAAAGCTTTATGATGGAATAATTGGTCAGGCTGCCCACTGTTTAGTGTAATGTTTTTGCCAGTTTGCACACTGGATGACTTTGGCTCAGCAACTTAACACTAAAGCTGAAGCACATGATTCACTTCTCATTTTCCACCTGGACACGACTGAACATTTGGTTTGAAGAACATGCATCGTTGGGTAAATAGTGGCTCAGATACAGGGACATGTTACATGTAGCTTTGTTTCTCACACACAAACTCAACTATGCATCACCATATATTTTTGGGTCTGATTGGTTAAGTATTGGAACAGTGGTTTTGTTGAACGGTATTTTGATCTTTAACTGGCAGTTGAAGTGGTATTAACTGTTCCTTTTCCATCCCTCTCTACACATTAATTTACTTTACACACTGGTCCTCGGGACTCATTACGACCCAATGAAAAGTTATATTTAGGCCCAACTCTCTGTCAAATCCATGAGATCAGACAGAGATCCTTAATCCCTCTGTCCTGTCTCCTGTTATTTTTAAAGCCTTGACTAAATCAACAAAAGGACTGGGTTTCCCCAAAAGCTAATGTGATTTTTGCCCTAACGAGATGGAGAATATTATACCCTTTTTATAAGCACATCATTGTTGATGAGAACAGAATTAAAGCAACAATTATCACAAAATGCAAAAAGCTGACGATCTTAGAATATAAAAATGAGTTGCTGCTTAACTCGTTCAGTGCCAGCCATTTTCAAAATTTCTACCCACTCAGTGCCAGCCGTTTTAGAGCATGTTGACTATTTCTTAAAGACCCACAGAATATTTTGTACTATGACGATCTGAACTCTGAAAGATTAGTCTCTAATTTCATCAGAAAAATAATTTTGTTTCTAGCTTGTTTTGTTCTTCTGTAATCAGCAGTTGAATAGAGGCAAGTTTCACACAAATCACCAGTTTGACAAAAAGCTGAGAAAAATGGCTTTTTCTGAAAAAAAACTTAATGACTTTGAAACTTTTTTTTTTTTTTTTTTGCTTCAGTGACACCTCAACATTGGTTTCATTCTATAAAACTACAGAAAAAACACTGAGACCGGGCTTTTGATGGCAACATTATTATTATTTTGCTATCTATGTCAGAGACTATGTATTTTGGCCATCCTCCAAGTCTCTTCCCCATCATTTTTTAACATTTTATTTTACCATCGCGACACTCTCAATAGTCCACTTAGGTTTCACACATGTTCTGGTCGAGTGTGCGCTGCTGTGAGCTGGTGGAAACTTCAGCATCAACTCTCGTAGCGGCAATTTCTGTCTCGTAAACTCCTTTCCTCTCCCTCTGAGCTCTGCCTATTGTGGGTGATCTCTCATGCAAAGGTGCGCTGCTGCCACCTACATGTCACCAGTTGGTCACTACATCATGGTACATGTTAGAGCTTCGTCACACTGTCTCCTAACAACCCCAGCTGAAAAACGTAATTTACGTCTATAGATGGGAATGGCACTAAATGAGTTAACAGCTGTTCAGTTTTTCCTGCCAGAATTATTAAGGTTATTCTTTAATGTCGAAAACATCATTTGTTTTAACCTACTTTATTGTTTGAATGGACTACCTTTGAATAAATTCAATTTTGTGGACAAACAAGCTTTTTGTTCACTTAGTCTCTTTTTTTATTTTATCATTTGGACAGACACCCCACAACCACAAGTTAATCTGTACCAAATATACTGTGTTGTGCTTTTAATGGCGTTATAGTGGCTCATACATCTACTTTGAACATTTTCCATTTATTTCTCTATATAAAGACTGTTTGTATTTTTATTTCAGCAATCCTAGCATGTATTTATAGCAGCTGCTTGTTGACTGGGGGAGTATGATGGTTGGTGTCACTTTGTCATGTCATGCTTTCTGATGCTTAGTGATAGAGGAATGAGACAGATTTATGGCAGCTGTGCTATGGAAACCATTGGCTCCCCACTGGGGTAGGGGGCAGCTTAAATACTTTAGGGGAAGCACGATGGTTTATTGTTCTTCCTCTTCAGAGACGAGCGAGAAATCCCCTTTTTTTCAGTTTTGACTCTGAGAGGAAAATAACTTTATGAATGAGTGAGATGAATGATGTCTGTGTACAACAGGAAGGATGATTCAGTTGGTTTATTTGGTCATCTGGCTCAAATCTTTACCTTTTCAAATGCATTTTATCCAGTCACGATAAAGACTGCTTTACCCAGTACTTGCTCTTACTTATTAAGAGTTTCCGCATGAACTCATTTATGTTTCACTCAACTTAAGTAGTGTGGTTACATTGTTGTTACACAGCTTCTGTTAGGTCTGTTTTAGTCCCTTCAAAACATCAATGACTTTTAAAAGTGTGTGGTTTGTTGTAATTGTACATCAATGTTTTAACTTTATTTATTTATTCTGATGTTAATGACCAAATATTGTAGTGAATAGTAGCTCATCGTAAGGCTTTAGTGGATGTTTAGTAACTTTCACTATAATATGTTAAGGTTTCATTTATTCAGATAACTTTTTTTAGTAAATTTACTTTGAAATGTACTTTATTCTCCCGACATGTTTCGACTGCCAACTGTCAGTCTTCCTCGGAGGCATCTACTAATCGTTTTGATGAAGCCATCGAGATCAGGAAGTGGAGGTTAAACATCAACAGGAATGAAGGAACAGTTTTACTCTTTCTCTTTCTCCAGAGACCATCGAGAAACTGGGGGCGTGGCCAACCTATGAGAACTCTCAGGTTGGACACGCCCGGAAATAACTCACAAGGACACATAAAAGCGATCAGGAGATGCCTCTGAGGAAGACTGACAGTTGGGGGTTGAGATATGTCAGGAGAGTAAAATACATTTCAAAGTAAATGTCCTGGAAAAAGTTGTCTGAACGAATTAAACCATAACATATTATTTAAAAAAAGAAGACAAAATGAATTTGATGGAATTATAACTTTTACTATGTTTAATTGAACATCGATACATAAGGATTTACACTAAAACTGTGGTCTCCCAAATACATTCTAGAGGGGTAAATAATACTTATTATTTTAATTATTTACATTGTTTATTAATAATACAACTAATCTACTGTGTTGTTTTCCCTCCCTTCTTCCATGCTGTCCTGTTACCATTTTCCATCCCTCTTCCTTTCTATGCTCTCCTCCTTCTGGTAGCTGGCCACTTCCCCAGCTGGAGCCCAGTCAGATCAGGCTCATCGTGTACCAGGACTGCGAGAGGCGTGGCCGAAATATCCTCTTCGACTCCAATGCCAAGAAAAGAGCCACGGAAGAAACCCCCATTACTGTGAGTCCTGCTGCTGTGATGACATCTAAATGGTCCTAGTCTCAGACAGCCATGAATTGTCAGACTGGCAGTGGAACTTAAACTTTTTGCACTTTACAAGGAAAGTCTGATTCATTTTATTGTTTTATTTATTTTCAAATTAAGTTTGAAACTTTTAAAGCTCACACGGATTTCAGTCAAACAAATTTAAATTTAATAAATACGATAATAATGATAAATGAATACAATAATCTTTTCTAAAATATTAAAAGGTAGTAGGTTAATAATTAGTGTTGTATCAATCTCATAAACTCAATATTTCATATTGTGATGTGAACAACAGTGTATTGTTCCACCTCTATTGTTTACCCATTGTCATTATGTTTTATAAACATGTGATCTGATGGTAAGCACATGTCTCAGGCATTTTGACATCAGGAAAACATGATACTGCATAATGATTTGTTTTGCAGTACATTTTAACTGTAGTTAGCAATAGGTTGCTTTCACGTGACGTCACATTGCTGTATCGCGAGAGCCTGGAATTCAGATGGAGGGCAGGAAGTGAGGCTTAAGAATCTGCTATCTACAATAATCAAAATGCCCATGTTTTGTGTTGTTTACGGCTGCTTCAATCGTTCTAACTGAGAAAAGGAAAAGAGATTTTATAGAGTACCAAAGATTGTCATTCACAAAGGTGAGAAATGTAAAAAGCTCACAGAACAACGCCGTCAAACCTCTTGTATCGTTGACTGTCAGGCTAATGGTGTCGTAAAGATGTTTTGCATGTTTGTTTACATAATAGCCGTTGCTGCTAATATCTTAACACATAAAATAATATCAGAACAAACACTCACCCTGGCGAAGACCAAATTACAGTCATCGTGGAGCCGTTCCGTACCGAGGTTGTGGACCCACCCACTCACAAAAAAAGGGAATTTTCTCCATACTTGTATAGGCTTTCGTCTGCTGTTTGGTGTATTAGGATGTCTGAAGGACCAGATAGTCTTTGATATTAACAGAACTCACTCATCTTCATGAGATACTGGTCATGCCTAACATATTTGTTAATTGTTTGTTTGTATCTTTGTCTTGAAACTTAATCTAAATCAGTACAATACGGACTCTCTGCAACGGTTTCCTCGATAGGTGTATTCTCTATTTTTACTTCCTGTCCTCCATCTGAAATCATACCCACTTCGCGCGTTGTCATAATGACGTGACTGAAACCCAGCTATTGATCTGTTTTGACATCTAGCTTTGAGGTGTTTTGAGATTTGTATTCTTGACCAAACTATGATAAACGTTGTCTCATTGTATTATGGAAATCATCTTGAATAGAATATGTTCACAGTGCTGCTTTGTGATTAATGCAGGCCGGTTTGTTCTGGTGTTCCTATCTTCAATGACAATGGCCTCAGCTGACAGCCACGTCTAAGCAGCATTCTTTCATCTTCACATGACACACGTATCATTCACCCTTTACCTTTGTCTGCCTTATCCACCCCTTTGAAGTTATTTACTCTTTGTTTTCCTTGTCCAGTGTCAGTCTCTTGTGATCTCGTTTTTGTTTACCGTCCCTTAATCTTTCTAACTTAAGCTACTTTTCAGTGTTTATTGATTAAAAAAAATCTCATCAGTCTGTTTTGTCTTTTCTTTTTTTTTTTTTTGAGAAATTTCAAAAAATAGAATAACTGGAATTTTGATAAGCGCATTGGGATTACTTTGTTGTAATTTGCGCTATACAAATAAAGTTGAATTGAATTTCACAGAAATATTTAAAAAGTACCAAACAATATTTTTTTTTTAGAATTGTTGGTCACCTGGCTGCTTTCAAATAAAAACTGAAAAAATATCCCTGACCATGTGATTTTATTCTTAACCAACAAACTGGCTAGATCTGGTTCGGTTTATCATTTTTATTTTGACCATGACCGTTTGGGTGATGTTGTGTTACAAATCACTCTATCGCTACAATCTAATTAATCAATTTATTTATTTATTTTTTTTAAAAAAAGCAAATACAAAAAGCATTTTCTATTTATTCACTTAATTTATCTGAATAAACTTGTTGTGCAGTTGTTTTTTATGAGTAGCGCTATCATTATTTTCACTGTGAATTTGGTTTGATGTGTATTCCTAAATCACAAGCTACTGTTGTGATAAACGCAGGAAGAAAGGTCACTATAGTTTGCCTTAGTGTTACTTGGCTCCATGTCAATATTGGTCAATGACAGAGACCATGTGACTTGTATCACAAGATTTCTCTTTTCGTCAACTGAGTTTTTTTTTTTGTGTTTGTGTGTGTGTAGAGATCAACAGTTTCTAATGCAAAGCACAGGAGGACTGAGAGAAAAAGCAATAGAGATGCTGTCGAGCAAAATGAGACGAAATGCAGGGAATAAAGGGATAAAAAAAAGAGGTGCAAAAATATTTTGTTTTAAAAGCAAGAAAGTAGATGCACTTGATTAGATGTAAACATAAGGGCTAAAATTCTGCTACGCTCAGAGGAATGAAGCTGGAAGGAAAGGAGAGGAAGAGCGAGCGCAGGAGGGAGGGGTGAATGATTGCAGTGCTGTTCAGTCACGAGCTCTCAGCGAGAGTCATATGACTGGCAGTCACATGCTGCTGGACTCTGTGTACATACCTCACATACACACCCATGTGCTTGCCCAAACATAGCTCAAGTAAAATCCTTTAATGTGCAACAATTTTAATACATGTTCAGCTATTTTATGGGGTTTGCAACATGGTGAATGCAATAATCATGTCTCCTCTTGCTTTTTCTCTCTTTCTTATTCACACACACACACACACACGCACACAGGCGTTCCCCCCCCTTGCATTCCTTCTGAATAGATGGCCAAGTTAAGAAGGCACATGACACAGGCTGATTGAGCTCACATTGCTTTTAGCTTGCTGTTTACATAAGTGCCACAGGTTTCAATTTCTTTGGCTTCTGACTCCCAACATTATGCTTCATGGATGGGCTTCCATTAAGAAGTCTACTCCATTATGACCTTTTATTTTTGGGACTAAAATGTCAGGTCATAAGGGTAAAGTTGAGTCCGCTTGATCCCTTTTAACTGGCATCAAAGCTGTTTACGGGGTTATTTAGTGACACAATTACCTCCTTAGCATTATAGTTACACTTTAATGTGCAACTGTAAACAGTTGGGGTTGAATTATTTATTTTTACAAAAAGCATTTATATTTTTTCCATCAAATATTGGGGTAATGGTCCCAGCTAGCAGCAATGTCTTCGAATCTTGAATTCTATTCCTCGATTCCTGCCCGGTGACCTTAATCTGAAAAATGGCCATACAGTGTTGTTAAACAACTCTTATTCAGACGTGGAGCAGACAGGAGGAGCAGGCCTGTGTAGACTATCGTAGAAATTCACAGGAATAACAAGGTTTTTTACATATTTGGTAGGCTGATGGCAGATTTAGATTACCAGCACAACCTGTCAATTTTTTTGTACAATCTGTTCTCTTAAAATCATCTATTAGTTTTTTAATATTGCAATATAAGATTTTATTGATTTGTTTCTTTTCACGTGAGGCAAATATTTTACAAACATTCACTTTCTGATGTACATTATTTACCAGATCATGGAGAATAGAGAGCAGCCGTTCAGTTTCATGAACAATTGAAAACATTGTAGTTTTTATTAAGGATGCACTGACATGAAAAATCTTGGCCAAAACCAAAAATTGTATGAATTAATTTTGTACTTAAAATGAAAAATCAATTAAAGATACGAAAATATTTATTTAGCACTGACATTCCAACAATGGACAATATATAATAAAATAAAAATAATACTATGTTTAACTTGACCCGACTCATACATTATTTAATAATAATAATAATGGCTTAGATTTATGTAGTGCTTTTTTCAAGGAGACTCAAAAACACGTACAGAAACCATTATTCATTCACACCAGTCACTCACATCAGTCATACCAGTGGAGGTAAGTTACAATGAAGCCACAGCTGCCCTTGGGCATACTGACAAAAGCGTGGCTGCCATTTTGCGCCATTCATCCACAATTCATACCCATTTATACGAGGCAATATGGGTAAATTGCTTTGCCCAAGGCAAATTACTTTGTTAGAGCGGTATTCAAACCCCAAACATTCGGTTAATGGACGACCCACTCTACCACTGAGCCAGACCGTGTGCATCTCCAATTTTTGGTGGCTGGAATTTCGGTGCATCACTAGTTTTTATCAGTTATTTTAAACGAGTATTCCTGACTGGTAATAATTAGAAGCCATATTATTATCGATCAGTGTTTGTGGCAGTGTGTCTTAATTTCAAAGTATTTTTCACGTGTCTCACAGAGCACCGAGGGCCAGGCGAAGATGTTTGGCAAATGCTGCCAGCTGCGGCCCACAGGAGGCAGCAGCAGCTCTCTGGACAGCTCCTCCTCATGCACCTCTGAAACCAAGGAGCAGGGCCTCCGCTTTCAGGTAACACACTGTGCCTGGACCCTGCACGAGGGTCTGACTATGAGGGTAACCACCTCATTAAAAGATTAGGGTAGGGTAGGCGATTTTCAAAAACTAGCATGATTTTTAGTGTAGCTTCCCCGATGGCTCCGCCTTTACTCCCCTCGCCACTCCCCTCTGTGCCCCGTCACTCACATGCACTCACATGCATAACTTAAAAAGTGTATCTGGAGAAAATTGCCTACCCTAGCTTTAACTTTCTTTTTTTTTTTCTAGGGCTCAAAGTGTTCGTCTGAAGCGAACATGCTGGGGGAGATGATGTTTGGCTCTGTTGCCATGAGCTACAAAGGCTCCACTCTCAAAATCCACCAAATCAGGTGAGACTTTAATGTCAGAAGATAATAATAAAGTGAAACCCAGTCACGCACATGAATTCAGCAGCAACTCTGACATGTGATCTTTGTCCCTGCTTTCTCATCATATCAGATCGCCACCTCAGCTAATGCTGAGCAAGGTCTTCACAGCCAGGACGGGAGGCAGTGTGTACGGCAGCCTCAACACGTAGGCATTTTCCCCAATTTCAATGTTATCAGTGTCATTTTAGTGAAATTACACCGTTGTATTTTTTTGCTTTTTATGAGCCTCATGATCTGTTTCATCCACGCAGGTTACAGGACAGTCTGGAGTTCATAGGACAGGATAGCAACACTCTGAGACCTGAGCACAACACCGGACCCAGCAGTCTTCTTGGTAACCATAGCAACCACTTATTCATATTTGATGTTGATAGACCAGAGTTTAAATAAAAAGTAATCACTTGTGAAACACTTGCCAAAGCGGACATTATCAGGTTAACTACAGCTTCACAAAGGCTTTCTTGAATGGGTTCAATTAACCATTTAACATTTTTGTCTGAATTCCTAAAATACTGGACACACACTGCTAACAGCTTCTCCTTAAGTTGGTAAACTCAAATCTTGTTGATTTTTTTTTTTTTTTTTTTTTTTTTTCCGTTTTATGGATTAAAAATGTTTTGAAATTAACTTTAGAGAATTGTTGGCAATCCTCTGTTTGACACACGTGTTGACATCCTCACAGAAAATACGGAAATAATGCTATTGTACAAAACCACAAATATAGCTTTTTAAAAATACATAGTTCTAAAATTTAGCTTTGACAGTTTTCATAACACAATCAGCCCTTTTAATCAATCACTTCTGTATTTCTAAAATTGCAAAAATATTCTGTTCTTTCCTAACACCAATCATTTTATGACTGGTGTTAGGAAAGAACAAATCCTCTTATTTTGTTATTTGTTATTGTTATCTCGTTATTGGTGCTTTTTTCATCATCGCCCACATACCAATTTGCTTTCCTTTGTTAGCATTAATTCAGCCAAAACATAGAAAGTTAAAATTTATCATAGCTTTACAAGTTTAGCAACATTTTGTATAATTCAGTTGCACTGAAGAAAGCAGGTATTTATTGCACATTTTACAAAACGTGGACAAAATTTTACTTTTTAGCAGCGGCCTCCCACTGCCACCCTCGCTATAACCAGTTCAACCTGAATAAGAAAGTCCCATAAAGTGGGACCATTACAGCAAATCTCATTCTGGAGTTTAATTATTGTTTTCTGTGAGTGATCTCGCATGCTTTTGTGTTTTCTCTGATTGACCCATGGATGCTGACAACTGTCTTCTGTTACTAAGATGGTCTGCCAACAGGAAGCAGCCCCCCTTTTTTCCACCCTTGTCCATTCACTAATCATGGCTCATGTGTTTATTTGTTTTGTTTTTTTGTCTTCTCTCTCCTCTCCTTCCCTTCCATGTTTTTGTGCTGCGCAGGATTTTCGCAGCTCTGCAGCCCTCGCCGGGCCTTCTCTGAACAGGGGCCTCTGCGCCTCATCAAGAGCGCGTCTTTCTTTTCAGGTTGGCGCTTAAAACTGGCCACGTTGTCAAGTGCCAGTTGCATGGGTGTGTGTGTGTGTAGGCTGTAGTTGCTTTAGTACTGGATTTAGAGGAGTTCTCTTCCAGTGGTTGCATGCTCGTGTGATGCTAGGAGTCATTATGGCATGCATATACTTAGTTTCTGCAAAAACCAGGGTCAGATAGTACTTTTGATTCAAATCCAAATGAAACCAAATCACTAAAAATAATCTGTATTTTATTTTATTTTCTAATTTTAATTGCTTGTGTCAGGTGCAAACAATTTGTCATAATAAGAGTGCCCAAATGGTTATCATTGGGTGTCAACTGTAGTATCTGACCCAGGCCTGCAGTTTACACACATCATGCATGAGGGTTTCAGTGGTGTTGGTGGCTGGAGCATTAGCGCTGTATTTAGAAGTAGTCTTTTCCCATCTCCTTGTTGGTTTCCACTCGCTTGTACTACTAACACATTGTCTTCCTCAGTGTTGGTGGTACCTGGGCAATGCTTGTAAACTAATGCACGATGCCTTTCCACACATTTTATCAGTCCAATAATTGAGCAAATAGTAGCGAGGTGTGTCTGTGTGCTTAAAGGAAAAAAAAAAAAGAAAGATACATCCTACATGAACATTTTCTCAGCCTGTTCAAACATTTAAACCAGTAACATGGCGCCCTCAGCCCCACTGCAGAAATAGTGCGCCATGTGATATGTCCTGTGTCCTTGTGTTCATACTCATAATGTACTATCAGTGCAGAGTACTTGTAATTGATCGTCAGTAGTTGTTCATGTATCACCACTGGGAAGAAATGGATTGACGTGTCTCGCGTGCTTGGTGATCAGTTTACTGGTGTTCTCTCTCTGTGTTTATCACTAGGGGTGTCCCGATCCGATATTGATATCGGATATCGGTCCAATATTAGCTTGAAAACGAATATCGGATATTGGATTCAAATTTCCGGATTTTCCGATTTATTTATTTATTAATTTTTGTCAATTCCTTTTTTATTTATTTTATTCAATTGTAGAATACTGTGGATATTATGTTGAAGGTGAAAAATGTATGTAACCAATTGGTGAATAATTGTTTCAGTTTTACTCATACCTACTGTTGCTGACTATTGTTCTCTGTTTGAGTAACATCACTTGATCAAACCTTTTCTAACATTCCACACTACAAAATAAGTATTTTTTATTAAAGAAAAGAGAGAGGAAAAAAAAGTATGTATGATTCATGCTGATATCAGATCAATATCGGTATCGGCCGATACGCAAGGCTGCAATATCGGTATCATATCGGAAATGAAAAAGTTGTATCGGGACATCCCTATTGGACATGTCATGCTCCAAGTGTCAAGAATAATGTTATATAACATAATTTGGAAAAAAAAGTGTGAAAAGGCACTGACCATACACTAGAAAATCCTCTGAGGAGCTAGTCATTTATTAGGCCAGAAAGTTATTTATATATTTATTCATTTCGCTAAATTATTTAGTCCAAATTTTTTGTAGAATCTGTCACAACTCCACAGATCCAGAAGCATAGTTCATTTACTCACTTCATTGACAAAAAGCTCTAGTATCATATCATATATTCACAATCGATCTCACAGCTGGGTGGCTTTTTTTTTTTTTTTTTTCCTTCAAAAAGTCATTAACGTCAGTGGTTATTTCTTTCCTCTTGTTAACCCAGTGTTTCGAACACATTGGGGGAAAAAAGTCCCATCTTTATTTTGATTTATTTATTATAACTGTGCTAAGCAGTAGAAACAAGCCCTAATGTTCTTTCAGAACTATTACTTCTTAAAACCCAATTACGTCTTATAAATAAGGCCGTCACTTTTGGAATAAACAGCGTAAAAAAAAAAAACTACTTTTTGGCTAATTTTGTAATCTCTTTGAATTGTCCTAAGAAATGCAAAATACCATAGTTTTGTTAAGAAAAGTAGCTTGATTAATGCAATAAGCCGTATAAAGTCTGTAAGGTCAGGATTGATTATTAGAAACCTTCTTTGCCATGTTCCATTGAGCTGTCATGGATGGCATGCTAGTGGTTGTAAACTACAGGAACACACAGAAGTGTGTAAAATATGTCACATGCCTCACTCATCCATCATCTTAGCCAGCTTCACATTGCACCATACGACATAAGTGTCATTTTTCCCACCTGTCTGCTGTGAGCAGCACCAACATTTTCAATGTTCTACTCCAAAGTGTTGACAAGGCAGACAAACAGCCATGTGACGTGTGTAGAAAGTTAGAGAAGTCAGAACTGAGGTCGGTGGTTAGAGTACGGTATATATATTGCAACAGAAGAGCTCGTTTTGTGACACATCCCGCTTGGTCGTTTACATAATGTTACAAGATCAGAATTAGATGGGAACTGATGATTTTTTTTAACCTGCTGCAAACTTTAAGACAAAGTTTGGTTGATGCATAAGTTTTTGTTAGGGCTGAACGATTTTTGGAAAATAATGTAATTGCGATTTTTTTTTTTCCCCTCAATATTGCGATTTAATATGCGTTTTTTTTTTTTTTTTTTTTTTCAAGGGCATCTTGTCATGTTTTTTTTCAATGAACACAGGCAATAAATCAATCTGTTTCATAATAAACTATTTCAGATGTATTTAAACTTTAAATTTATATAAAATATACATTTTAAGCTGGCTTTACCTCTTCTACATATCTAACTAACTTCACGTTTCATGAAACATGTGGACTGCATTTCTTAAACTCTGAACTTAACAGGACAGTACATAATAATAAAAAATATATAATAAAAATAAATAATATATATATTTTTTTTAAATAAATTTTTTTTCACAATTGCAGCCTTTGCGATTAGAAAATCTCGTTTTATATTGCGATAACATCGCAAATGCAATTAATCGTTCAGCCCTACTTTCAAATAACTTTCGACTTTTATTTTAATGAAAGGTGTGTAGTTCTGCTGATAATTGAGGATACAATTATCTATAGCTTCACTATCATCTGACTTGCTTCCGTTATACTTCAGATCACCAATTTACCCTTATATTACATCTCTCGTTCTCTCTTCTTTCTTCAAGGCCACAGTCATCCAATGGACATGCCTGGTCGAGGTTTGCATGATGAAAGGGACAGTGGCATCGCCAGGTCAGGTAGGCTAATGAGACTAAAAGCCAAAGCCTGGATTGCCCTTCACTCTGTGCTGTAGCCAAGCTTGGACTCATGACGTGTTTATTTTGGTCAGGACTAAAGAACCCAGGAATGTCAAAAGTATATTTACACTTTGCCCTCAGATGTAATTTTAATGGTTAAAGACATTTATTTATATTATTTTTGAGATGATCCACAATGAGTTAAAATGATTTCAGTAATATTATATGTTCTTTGTGGAATAGGGTGAAAAGCTTACATGGTTACAAAGCAAAGCTAACTTTAACCAACTAGGTTTAAGTTCACACATGCATGTTTGAGATCCATTGAAACATGTTTTATCATCAATAACTGATACAAATGATAATAAAATCAATCTGAAAAACAAATTGATCGCTGAACCTGATAACTGTATTTAAGTTACCAAGATCTTTTAGGCATTAAAAAAAAGAAAAATACTACTGGTAAATATTTGAAAACCTCATTTATTTATTTTTTTATTAGCTTAAACATGGAAGACATCAAAGGCCTTCTTTACATAGGGAAATTACATAGGAAACACACGCACACACATACACACACAAACACACACACATATTTTTCCTGTAATTTCCTTTTTGTTTTATGGTTTTAGCCCAGTAGTTTTTGTCTTTTTTTTAATTTCCTAATGTGAGAGTTTGCTTTTAACCTTTTTTAAACCTAAGTCATCTGATGATTGAGCTGAGCCTGCAACCCTGTGAGCCATGTTGTTCAGCAGCCAACACATTTGACTAATAGCTTTTTTTTTTGGTTTTTAGTGGACCCATCCAACTTTGTTTGAAAGGATGCTTTTTTTCATTTTCTTGAGAATCCCAATGACTTTGGTGTCTGTCTGACAGAATGTGTGACTGAGTCTTGTCCGATCTGCTCCTGTGTCTCTGTCTTTGACCATTCCCTCCATCTGTTCCCCTCACCCTTCTGTCCTCCTCCTCCTCATTCCTGCTCTGTGCTCATTATTCATCTGCTCTCTCCCCTCCTCCGTCTGTCCTTTCAGCTTCTCTAAGCAGCCTGTTGATCACTCCTTTCCCGTCCCCCGGCTCCTCCTTGACCAGCAGCTGTGCGTCCAGCTACCAGCGCCGATGGCTCCGCAGTCAAACCACCAGCTTGGAGAATGGCGTCTTTCCTCGATGGTGAGGAATGCACAGTCAAGCATGCAAATGCACTTGTACTTTAACGAGGGGAAAAATGCACATGGATTTAGGAAGTATTCCTCCTTGATTTTTTAGGAGGGAGGTTTGCATCATTTTTTTTCCAATTAAAGGAGGTCAAAAGCATTTTCCACAATAAAATGATGAGATTCAAATAAATAATAAATGAAAGGGCTAAGCCGTGAACTGAAAAAGCACATCCCCTGCCTTTGACCCCGGCCTTCCGCAGGTCAGTGGAGGAGAGCTTCAACATGTCCGATGAGAGCGGTGGACCAGGCCTTGGCGTGGCTCGTAAGAAGAAAATTGCCATCGGAGTCATCTTCATGCTGTCGCCTAACACAGAGGAGAACAACCGCTTCCAGGACTTCTTCTTCTCACACTTCCCGCTCTTTGAGAGCCACATGAACAAACTTAAAAGCGCAATTGAACAGGTGAAACATCAAAGGCCTGTGCATATGACAAAATAAGGTGGACCCCTCTATTCTTTGTTGTTGTATTGAGTACGGTTGCTGTCAGATAAAGTGGTTAGTTACACATAATATATTTAGCTCAGTTTACACATGCCTGTCGTTGGCACAAGCCTCTGGATTTCCTCCAGTTTGGCCCACCATAGTTATGTCAGCCCCTCCCTGTGTAATTCGGCATGGATGTTTAATTTTGTTTTTTTATACTTCCAAGGCCATGAAGATGAGTAGACGGTCAGCTGATGCTAGCCAGCGAGCTTTGGCATACAGCCGAATGGTGGACGGACTCAACGAGTTCAGGTGGAGTAATTATTTGTGTCAATGAAGCTTTTCTCAGATCTACATCCAAAGGTTCATCCAAATCTGTCTTGTAACTTAATCTACAAATAGAACAAACACAGCAAGCCTTTTATATACAAAAATATTCTTGTAAAAGGAAATCAATTTAAAATAAATAACTGGTTTTCCACCAGTTTGAATTCTATTATCTATTGAAACAGTGTTAAATTGTTGAATTATGTTAACTCCTTTTATCAGACTAACTGAAAAAGCTGCAACTAATAGAAAATGTTCAGATTTTATCTTGTGAGTAAAAAAAAGATAAATGATTATCATGTGTTTCATGAATGATAATCATTTTGTCATTATTGGTGTAGAAAAAACAATTTTGTGCAGAATTCAATATAAAACAAAGCAGACTGAAAAACAGAAAACACAAATCCAATCAAATATAATACCTTTAATTCATTAAGGCGTTACAAACCGCACATTTGTTTCTGCTCATAATTTCATTGGACTTTGGAAAACGTAACTTCTAAGGAAAGACTCATAAATCTGCACTAATGAGGCTTGATCAACTGTATGTGTGTGTGTATTCAGGGGACATTCTCCACAGTGATGTATGACCGTTCAATAGTCATAAAGTAAGTTTATGTGCGTTATGAGTGGGAGCACACATGCTTGGCCCCACCATAGCTTTCACTCACAATACAGTGGCTGTCAGTCCCCTGTTTGGGGTGTCGTCTTCCCCTCAGTTATACGCCTGCTGGCAGCCATTCCCTGCAACCCAAAGCCGCAGAGTAGCAACCCTATCCACCCCAGACACTTATCACGAGCTCCAGAATAGTAAATAACATGCAAGTGCCAGCAGAAAGAATGTTTGTGCTATGAAACGACAATATCTGTAAAATCTCACCTTGAGTCTGGCGCTAAATATACCAGCACCCACCTTTACCATTCCAGGGGTTTGATTTCATGGAACAGTGCTGGAGGAAACTGGAAAAAATACTTTTCCCCCAATGCTGGTTGAGCTTTGACGTAGCTGCTGGGTGGGCACGCACATATACACCCAGGCATGCTGGGAGAGATAAGCTGTGCTATTAGTGAAGGCATGCTTTCATAAAAGGTTATGTCAGGGTTTGAAGTTGATTATAAAAGTCAGACTCCTGGGTGAGGAAACCCTCAGGAATAAAAAAAGAGTAGTCCCTTTATTTCACAGCGCGATTATCGTATCGATCCAAAAAATATCAGAATGGATATTTTATTTTATTTTTTTACGAAAAAAACATGTAATTGCGCTAAGATGCATAGCACGTAAACGCCCGGTCACTAGGTGAACCACATCAGACCTTGTTAAACTACCTCACTCCTCAATGCATTTTAGCTTGGAAGTTGAGTAACATTTACTTGTTCTCGCAAGTATAAAAAAATAATGAAATAAATTGTATTTTATACCGTTTTGTACTTGTAAAGGTGAAATATGTGATGTATCACTCAGAATGTGGGAGTTGACTGTCCAGCTTCTTTTTGAAATTTTGTTTTTCTTCTTCGTTAAAAAATGTACCGGTACCATTTTAAATAGACTAGATAAGTATAGCGTAGCGCTGTTCCCCGAGTCAGACCCGACACGGCCCAAGCTTGACAGAATATAGGCTGAACCCGTCCGAATCCGAATGAAAACAATATTTTTTATTTGCCAGCCTTCGTTTCACCTCCTCAGCATCAATTTCTGCACCTTTCTCGGACCAATCAAAATGCGTCACCTGACTATAAATAATAAAAATAATAAAAATGTATTGAATTGTTAGTGCATGTGTATAGAAAATAATGCAAATTTGGTTGAAATTTTAAAAAGAGCAGTTCAAATTCTCTTCTGCTTGCAAGAAAGGGAAAAAGCCATTTTTATTTGCTAGAAAGCGATGCAAATCTTATTTTGTGCAGTTTTACATTGCAGTTGTTTTTTTTGTTTTTGTTCTTAACTTAAAAGTAGCTTAAAATAACTGAGCAATGCCAAAAAAACAAGGTCATAAATAAATGACTGCCCTTTATAGTGAGGTAATTTAAATCCATTCTGATTGCTTGACACCTCATTTAGGTTGCGTACATCACAAGTATGTACTTTAAAGTTTATCCATGCAGCTGTAGCAGACCAACAAATACTTGGCTTCGAGCTCGATGGTGGACAAGCGCACTTGAGTCGCGATGGAGTCAAGGGGGAAAAAAAAAGTGGCGAGTTCGCTGATGAGTCAACCTGTTCATGGAACAGGAATGAACAAAGCGTAATGGAGTCATTTAATGCTGCATTTAAAATGACACGTCTGTGCTGCAGTGCTGACAGGCTGGTGTAAAGAGTAAGCAATAAGTTTTAGAATGTTAAACCAGGATCAACTGGATGCAACCTGACAAAACGTATCCCTGTTAGTGTTGCTAAGTGCTGTGCTTGATGATTCACTAAATCTTAGTCTAAAACACTTGCTGATGCGTCATGCATTGGTTTAGTACAGTTTTTTTTTTTAAAATAGAATTATAATAAAGGCTTTTTTAGGTGAAAATTTGTGGCTGAAGCCGAATAAAGAATATCAAATGCGGTTAAGTTTTTCACAATTTTTTTTAATAGTGCATGAATAGCCTAGAATACATTTTTAAACATGTTTTTTAAAGAAAAGTAAATGTTTATTGAATATTCTGACATTGTTGTAAGTTGAAAGTTTTTCATTTATATTCAGCCTTCAAACAAAACAAAACATGCATTCCAAAAAAACTAAAGTGTATTAAAGTGGATAAACCCACAACAAATGAATTATTGTCCTTTTGGCACAAGTCTGCTTAGCCACATTAGATAGGCTAATAATGAAAACCGAAAGCTCAAGTAAATCTCATTAAGTATGTGCTTGTAACATCATACACTTCTACGGGTATACAACCCTGGTTCATACTGCAACTTTTAAGGAAAAATAGTCTCCACAGCTCTAAGGCTGCACAGACCCCCTCCAGCCCCCCTCTTTGTGTCAAGGCTTGACCTGTGGCCAAGACATGCTGACCAACATGTCCCACACTCCATGGAAACTCCACTCCTTCTCAGTGGACAAACGCTCTAGCTGAGCCGCACACAGACAGATCTACAGACAAGCGCTCCCACGCATACACTAGTACTCATGCTCCACAGACTGTGAGATTGTACAGTAAGTGTGCGTGTGTGTGCGTGCGTGTGTGTGTAAGTTTGTTGCTCACACGAACACATTCTGAGCGAGGATCTCCCTATTAGCCTCTGTGAGCTGAGATCTCTTTGTTCACCCTGAGAGACAATAACACGTCTGTCCTGTCTGTTTCTCTTTGTTTCCCTACCATTTGCCCCCTCCATGCCCTCTCTTCCTTTCATTCCATGCCTTGCTTCTTCCCCACACCTCACCTACAGGATGACCATCTGCGATCTCTACACCATGCCTCGCGTTGCCGAGCCCGTCTGGTTAACGATGATGTCCGGGGCGTCAGAGAAGAACCAGCTCTGTGGTCACTTCATGAGGGAGCTCTCTCTGCTGATGGAGCAGGCTTTTAAAAACCAGTTGAGTGTCGTCTTCTGCCTTCTACCCTATTCTACAACAACAATAAAAAAAAAACAAAAAATCACAAAGTGTCCTGAGAAAAGGAAGCAATCAGACTGCCACCATTCCAAAGATGAGCACATTAGAGCTGCACAATTAATCAAATTTTAATTGTGATCACAATTTTCTTACTCAATTAAATTAACCTGATCGTCGGCAATATTTACATTTAAAATAGGGGCTCTGCACTCTGTAATAGTGTTTTTAATCAGGTAGCCTTTGGTACATTTTAAATTCTTTGGTTAATTATTTTTTTATTATATTTTTATGATAATTCCCTTTTAAAGCATAATTGTGCACTGTAAACTATATTGTTTGTTTAAAAGTGGTGCCATAAAAACACAGATTTTTCTCTAATATGATAAACAAATATGATTATAATTGTGATTACAATACTGATTAAAATAATTTGGGCCATAATCGTGCAGCCCTAGCATGTATTTTCACTTTCAGACCCCGTCTCCTCTTGATTTTTCTCTTTCAGTGACAGAATTATGAGCAGTGTAACACTGACAGACTATTCACTATCTCTCCTCTCACTCTCTTAGTGTAATATTGCTGCTTAAATAGAATCTGTGAATGAGAAGATCCCTGCTAGCCTCCAACTGCTGATTGTTGTGGTTACAAAGCCAAGCCAAAGCACACCATGAGCTGATTGTACACCAATGAATTGGTAACAAAAGGCTTTAATGGAACACACGACATACATTCACTGCTGTTTTCTGTATTAATTGCATTCAATCTACTAAACTGGCAAAAAGTCAAAGCCAGTTTTGGCAACAGTGTGTGAAAAGGATACCACAGTTAACCTTTAAATATGCAGAAATAACTCCAAAAGTGTGTTTTTAAAAATATATTTTCTAGATTTTCCTAATTTAAATTTTTTGTGCGGATGTTGAAGTTTTTTTTAAAAACCGTATTGTCTGTCGTATACAGTACATGCAATACAATGCAATATTTTGCTTTCCAAAGCTCTTAGTACTTTTAACATGCATAGGGATAATGCTTATTTTCCACGTCAGTAGATGGGATTATGTAGCACAATAGCGCTGTAATGCGGTCTAAGTATATTGATGGTGTTTAATGCATTTGGTGTCACAGCTCACTGAAAGTTGGACAGGACTGCTCTACGTGTCAGAAAGCTTTAAAAGCACTTTATTTGGATGGACTTCCTGTTTTGGAAAACTGCCTATCCAAACAGGAAACACATTCTTGGGTTTATACTTTGTGTAGAACACATGGAATTCTCCCATGCCTTTTTTTTTATTATTAATTCAATTCAACTTTATTTGTACAGCACAATTTACAACAAAGTCATCTCAATGCGCTTATCGAAATATAAAATTCATAATAAGAAAGAAAAAACCCAACAAGATCCACACGAGCAAGCATTTAGCGATGCCATCACTGTTGTTCAGGATATAGATGACACAGCTATGCCTCTACAAAGCTGAATGAACAGCGTATGAAGCAGCGTTTCCATGGAAACAAACATTTTTCCTCTTTTACATCATATATTCTTGAAGGCAAAGTCCTTGTTCCCCTGTGGCTTTTGATTGGCTCTGCATTTCCTCTCTAGCATGTGACTGAACTCTGTCTGCAGAGCAGTGTTGACTCACGAGACGGAACACACGTAGACGTTTGTGGTTGAAAATCAGAAATGAATCATGTGTAAAGAATGTGTGCATGAGTGTCAGCAGTTGTAGTTTCGCTGAAAAAAGGGAGTTCAGGTGGTAAATTAGTAAAACCTATATGTGACGCTGTTCTCTATTTCAGGTTCCTCCCTGCATTATTGACGGCTATCCTGACCAATCATTTGGCCTGGGTCCCCACCGTCATGCCCAACGGACAACCTCCAATCAAAATCTTCCTAGAAAAACACTCTTCGCAGAGTGTCAACATGCTGGCTAAGACTCACCCCTATAACCCCCTGTGGGCACAGCTAGGTGAGACAAACCCTCAGAGATGTGCATCATGAGTATTTGGAAGGAAAAACGCAACAGTGATGCTTGTATTTCAGTTGAAATGTTCCATTATTAAATATAAGTGCATGGATTCAGGTTAGGGCAGGACTACATGCCACCTCACATGGTTCTCCCAAACTATGTGTTAAATATAATTAACTGTAAACCATCACAGTATCAGGAAATAGAATCTTCTAAATTAGAAAAGCAAACGTTATTTTCTGAAGTACCAGGATGCAAAGATAAGATATGAATGAAAATTGCTGATATCTTGAACACCAGCATTTGATTATAGGAGCCTATAGAAAGGAGCATCATGTGATCGGGTGCTCTGCAACTTCACCTTAAGTGACTCCCTAACGGTGGGAAAGTTGGACATTACTGACACCTAGTGTTTGCAATATGCAATTACACCAGACATCAGTGGAAACTGAAACATACAGTTGGAAAAACATCCAGTAAAACATTATCTTTCCAGGGTCCCCACGGTAGTGAAAATCCTGGAAAAGTTATGGGATTTGAAAAGCTGATTTTTCCAGTCTTAAAAAGTCATGGAATAATTTAACTGTTTTGGAAATATAGCTTATTTTATTTTAATGTTTAAACTCCAACCTTTGCTATTACTATGGGACATTCAAGGCAAGGCAAGGCAAATGTATTTGTATCGTGCATTTCATACACAAGGCAACTCAATGTGCTTTACACGATCAAAAATGAACAGAAAACATTCAACAGCTTAAAATCTATAAGAACATAATTTAAAATCATCAGTTAAGTTCCTTAACCGTAACACCTTGTGTTGTATGTCGCTTTGGATAAAAGTGTCTGCTAAATGAAATTGTCGACTTATAATTAAACATTAAACGTAGTTAGTTATTGTTTAATAATACATTCAATAACTGATGCATTGTTATTTAAAAAATATTGCAAATTGGGTGTTAAAGGCAATTGCACCTTTGTACGATGCTATATGATAAATAAGTGATGGACACAATTCTCTGGGCCATACTTTTGTTATGAACCGTGGCTCACTCACAGACCTCTGTTACACTAGTAGGTCTTAAATATATCTTAGTGTTCAGGACTAAGTCACAGAAATTTAGTAATAAAAAAAGTGTGGGAACCCAGCTTTTACTATATTCTGTCAACTTAAACTAGATCATCCACACTCAGCATTACTACTCGGGTCAATAAGTTAAATCCTAACATTCCATTCTTGTTTATTGGGCTTACACACACAAGTTTCTATCTTTTTACATGTGATTATTTTTCTGCCCTTACACCAGTGGTTCTAAAACCTTTCTGGGTATTCCACAATTTGTGTGATTTTCGAAAGCTAGCATGATTTTGAATGTAGCTTCCCCGAAGGCTCCGCCTTTCCCCCCGCACCCCCTCCCCTCTGTGCTCCGTCTCACTCACATGCACGCGCACAGCTGCTGCAGAAGAGGAGCTCAGCTCATCGCTTTTATTGTGTAGAAATTATGTTGTCTCATGTCTCATTCAGCAGTAAGTAAACAATAAACTTTACCATCATATATGTTAAAAAACGTGACCAAAAACTCTGTTTTAACTCTGTCAGCGTGTATCTGGAGAAAATCCCTTACCCTAGCTTTAAGAAAGCAAAAAGGAAATTCAGTGCACATAGGAAATTAACTAACTGGGAACAAGTAACATATTTCATAAATAAATCAAAACTCAAAAAATAAATTAAACTAATCACCGGCATAAAAACAAATGTAAAAGTGAAATGTCCTCATGTTTTTCGCACCCCACCTATCATGTCTCTATTTCCCGCCAGGGGGGCCGCCCCACATATACCAAAATATACCCAAAATACCAAACGGCAAAAAAGAAAGCGTATTACATTCACATATGTATCAAATTGTGTATTCATATTTTCAAGTATCTCTGAAAACTGTTGACAATTTTACAACCTTTCCCTGGTTTTTAGGGGACCTGTATGGGGCCATTGGATCACCTGTGCGTCTGTCCAGAACGGTGGTGATCGGCCGGAGACAGGAGCTGGTCCAGAGACTTCTCTACGTCCTCACGTACTTCATCCGCTGCTCGGAGCTGCTGGAGACCCACATGCTGGACAGCGCCGAGGATGAGGCCATCGTCATACCCGGCTCCCTCATCACCACCTCCCTGAGGAAGGGTGAGGTGGAAGAGTCGGACTACATCCTGGTGACGGTACACAAGCCCAGTGGGGACTATCTGTCCCAGGGGACCCACAGTCTACAGAGTGAATTGGAGGATGGAAGCTACCCCTCAGACAACAGCCTCCAAAGCAGCACATGCACAGACAATGAGGTGGAACATAGCACTGACAACACGCCTAAGGAGGAAGATGAGGAGGAGGAGGAAGATGAGCAAGAAAGTTGTGAGAGTCAGGGATCTAGGAGCAGTTTGCTTCAGTCAGGTCCCAGGACTGTAGAAACTGTAGAGGTGCACAAGGAGTCCATCAGTCCAGTGACTCCAGAGACCAGAGTGGAGGTGGTGTTGCCTGTTGGTTCGGCCGCCTCTGGAGGGCAGATCTGTGTGCTGGACACGGAGATCACACGGGACCTGAAATCAACTGTTGCATCCATAGCAACGAGTCTAAACCAGAGTCCAGTGATGAGCTTTGGAGTGGAGGCTGAGATTGAGGAAACAACAACAACAACAACATCAACAAGGGACCAGCCAACCAAAGCACTGACTCCTCGGCCTTTGGGGATCTGTCTGGAGAAAAAGCCCCCAGATAAGATCCTGGTTGCTACGGCACCAGTACCAGTAATGACAGGAAACACGGCGACGAGGCCCATGGCTTTGACGTTAACGCAAGATGACGAGCCCGCAACTAAAGTCACCTTCCTCATCGGAGACTCCATGTCACCTGAGTCCGACACGGAAAGCCGCAGGAGGAAGGTAGAGGAGGAGTTCAAAAAGCACAAGAAACACCTCAAGGATAAATATCAAACACACCAGCAAGCTCCACAACCACCACCACCATCACCACAGCACCAAGCAGACTCAAAAACCAGCAGCACTACTATATTAGAGGACCAAAATCAACTGACCAAGGTGGCTCCAGGGCTGCAGAGGGTTTCCAGTAAGATGCCCCAGTGGAGCCTCAACTCTGTTGACCATTTCGATGAGTATTTCAGTCAAGATAACGCCGTGGAGACGAGGACAATCGACGATGTGGTCAGACTGGAGACTAGCACCACGGACAATGTGCACAAAGGCTTGCTGGGTCCTTTACGTGGTCCCCAGCTCAATGACTCAGCAGAGCGGACATTTCAGAGTACAGCCAGGGGTCCCAGTTTGGTCCAAAGTTCATGTCGTGGTGAGTTTCCCTCATCCAGGAAAGAAAACCCTTTTTTGGCGGTTCAAAGAAGGTGCAGATGTAGATCTACGGACTCGTCGGACGTGTGCGGCTGCAGTAGCAGTCCTGCTGGCCAGGATAAGGATGCTGTGCTGACGGTTCCTAATCTGCAGAATGGAAATAGCAAAGACGACCAAAAGTGCAAAATTGCACCCGTTAATGACTGGGAAATACCTCGGAACGAGAGCTCGGACAGCGCTCTGGGAGACAGTGAGAGTGAGGAGACTGAGGACTGGCAGGAGGAGCACCTGCTGCCCTTCCCTGGGTGAGTACTACGATGTTTAGGAAAACAAACCATTTGACATTTACAGATTTTAGTAACACAGCTGTTGTCTGATACATAGGTCAAAGTTGGTGGAAAACTACTGCAAACCAAGTATTGCAAACTTTGGTCGGTCTCTCTTTGGCGGTTACTGCCCTACATATGTGCCAGACTTTGTACTGCACGGGATGCCCAGTGATGAGAAGCTACGGCAAAGCCTCACCACTGAATTAACTCATGCTGTTCAGGTACAGGAGCAGACAATGTGCATGCATAACATATTGACGTTAAAATGTGCTGTAAAATGTATCACTTTTGATCAGGGTTGAGGTCAATTCCATTTTTCAGTTACAATTACGTTTTTCAATTACCCATATTCAGTTACAATTCAAGTACGATTACAGTGACCAGCATTTTTTCCAGTTAAAATTTAAATTACAATTATTTATTTATCATCAGAAAGTCAATTACAATTACGTTCTCAGTTTCTAAAGTTCGATTACAATTAATCACAATTACTGAGCCAGAAATAAATAACGTAGTAAAAGTTTGCCTTCCTCTTGTGCTAGCTTTCGTGTTAGCATCTAAATCAGCTGTAAAAAAGACTAAAATTAAAAACCAATATCTATCATCTACTTTCCTATCTATTGGTTGCCTTGTTAAGCTTCCTAATCAATGAAAATATAGCTCTTGAAATTGTTGGTGTGAGCGTCTGAGCCTTTTTTGTGTCGGTGTACCCCTCGATTTATATATTTTTTTAAATAAGATGTGGGAATGCTTGATATGAAACATATTTTAATAATTAACTACATATGTGTACAACTGTAACATGGTCAGTGTCAATGATCTAAACTCAATTACAATTTCATTATGATTATAACAGCAACAGATTTTTAAAATTACATTTATAATTGGATTTCATTATTAATTACATGATTACAATTATAATTGGCCCCAACCATGCTTTTGACCTTTCCTCACTTTAACAACACTTTTTCCTCTGCAGCATCCAGTACTGGATGAGCCCATAGCCGAGGCCGTCTGCATTATCGCAGACACAGACAAGTGGACGGTGCAGGTGGCCAGCAGCCAGAGACGAGCCACAGACGTCAACAAGCTGGGCAAAGAAGTGCTGGTGTCCAACCTGGTGTCCAGTTTACTGCAGTCCACTCACCAGCTCTACAAACTCAACGTCTCACCCAACTTTGTATGATGCTCCTCCCACACCTTCAAAATCCCGTGGTTTCTGCTCACAGCACGTCTTTCTAAATGTTGCCTTTCTCTCCCCTCAGTGTATAATGCACCTTGAGGACCGCCTGCAGGAGATCTATTTCAAGAGTAAGATGCTGGCAGAGTATTTGAAAGGCCAGACGAGAGTTCATGTAAAAGAACTGGGAATGGTTTTAGGGTAAGTTTTGCCTACATTTAGAGTAGCTTCTAAGGCTAAATGGTGGAGCATGTGGTGGTTAAAAATCCTAAAGTACAAATCTTTGTTTAATCATCTAAATGCACCAGCTGTGGTTAAAGCTGCTAAGGACGATAATTTATTTATCAGATAAATCCATGTTAATTAATTCAAATCAGGTTTATTTGCTCAAAAAATGTCCATGGTAGGAGGAGAAAGGATTGTCAGGGGGAGGAGTTTCCCGTAGGTGACATCAGGTACGGGGGAAAATCCAACTCGCCCGTTTGGAGCTGACATTTTACAAAATGTGGAATAACAAGGGAGGGAGGAAACAGAACTTTTTCAACTTAACTTAAATATAATAACATTCTAATAAATAATTAGTCAAGGTTAATAAGCAATGAGTCGTGAGTAGAAGATGCCCAGTTACCCACATTAATGTGTTGGTCAGCTCAATTTAAAGCCAACAGATGATCTATATTGAATTCCTGTAGAAATCCTACTTAACCAGTCATATTTGTTGGTATTCTTTATTCTCATAGGTTGATTTATGACTTCATTTATTGACACTGTTTGTTCCCCTCTTGTTTTTTTAGGATTGAATCCAGTGACCTTCCCCTGTTGGCTGCTGTGGCCAGCACTCACTCCCCCTATGTTGCCCAGATCTTACTCTGAGCCTGGACCTGGAGCTTTCAGCTGTAGGTGACATCACTACAGCACCCAACATCTGCCATCCATGTTCTCCAGCAGAGCCCCATCATGGGTTCCTGATCTTTCTTTGTGCAGAGTCATGGGGGGGGAGACTTTTTGTTGGACCACGGAGACTTCAGCTGTTACTGCTGACAACATGGAGCAATGTGGCCGTTAAACCACAGGGTGGAGTGGGTGAGCACAGATGTGGATATGGAGGATCTCTGTGGGGGGGGGACTGGACTAATCCTCCCTCAATTACTTTCTTGTTTTTGAATGTTCCATGTTGACATGCCAGAACTTTTTAAAATTTTTGACATAAAAAAGCCAAAGACTTTTGTTTTTCCTGGTGAGAAAGAAAGTTGAAAATACCTACAAATATCAATTTATTTTATTAACAATTATGTCGCTTCAGTTGCTTTTTTTCTTGTACAATCTTAAACCTTGTCGAATGAAAGGATAAAGGATGGATGATTTTATTTTATTATTTTGTTTGTTTGGCGGAGGTGTTATTTTTACTGAAAATTCCTTTGTCCCACGCCAACCCTATCGTTGTTTATCGTCCTTTTGTTTGTTTACAAGGCCTATGTATCCTTTACTCTCACTGCTTATGAGATGTGCTGAGTCATCTTAGGAAGAATTCTGAGCCCACGTGCGTTCGGAGGCTGAGCCATTGATGCTCCCTGTGATTTTTAGCTCTACAGAGAATTGTTTTGGTTAGTGATGGTGGCTTTGACATTCTTATCATAGGTACAGCACTACCTCAGATCTGCATAGGAGAAAAACCCAGAGCTGATTTTTATTATTTAGTTTTAATCAGAGGAATGTCAAACTGTGCCGACTCTATGCTGTGTTCTTTAAATAAGGGAAGGTTTTCTCATTCCCAAGGATGATTGTTACTCAGTAGTAGTAATAAAAAAAAAACAACTAATTTTAGCATCCGAATGTGATGTAGAAGGGCCCCTTTATACTATGTAAAAGCTAAAATGTTAGCTCCTAATTTACAACCAAAATGCTGAAATATTTTCACACTTTTCTAGCTTTGTCACCTTTTTATGATGTTTATGGCTTTAATGTTTGCTGAGAGGAGCACAGTTGTTGGCCTTACAGTGCGTACTGTTTCTCTGCTCCTTTTTAAATGACAGTCACACAAACATTGATAGATTAAAGATTTTAATTGTCATGCTGGATCAGCAGGGTGCAATTACTGAGTTTGAAATTAAGGTTTTGTAGTTTTATTGAAGCTTCAAGGTCATTTGACCTATTTTACAAAGTTTTTTTTTTCCAACATCAGAAAGGAAAGTTGAAATAAAGTCAAACCCGCTAACAAACTCATCTGAGTTTTGAGTTACGAATTAAAAAATAGACATGTTTTGTTAAAGTACTAACTACATTTCTGTTCATTTTATTGTATAGAAAACTTTTTACACTCATGTCAGGGTTTGTTTTGCACTAAAAGGCATTTTTGTTGGAATATAATTCAATATTTCCTGTTCACCCTTATTTTTATATATATTTGCATGTAATTTGACACCACCCTCATCAGTTGGCACACAGAGGTTCATGGCAGTGTTTTGTCCATATTTACAAATGTGACAAAGTTTAACCTAATCCTCTGCCTTGTTTTTGCTATAGTACATACAAATATAAATACGTCTCACTGTGATACCAGAAGTACCAGGTACTCTGTAACTGTAGTAAAACCTTTTGACAATATCTCATTTTAGTTTGGTCTTGTTTTTTGCTTTTATATCACAAAAATATGATTTAAATTTGGTTTTAATTAAAACGACAGGATTTTTTTTTTTACAGTTTGTCTAGTTTCAGTTAACAGCATTTAAATGAATATCTGAAATAAATTCTGTTTATTCTATTTAACAGCAGGGATTCTCCTCGAGAGATTGTGAACCAACACATTTATTTCAGTTTTTTTTGATTTTGTTGAAGTGAAAGTAGTAATTTTGCCATATATTGAGTCATCCTGTTTGTTTTCAATAGAAGAAAAAAAAAAGCATATTTGGCATTGTCAGTGCAAGTCGCACCCATAATTTATACAGGAAAAAAATGTTCACTGGATGACTTTTTAGTAAAAACATGTGATTGCAAAAGACGTGATTACAAAGAGTAGTCAAAGCTACTTTCTTAAATTACAGTAGAGTTGGAGGTGGTTTGAAGCTTCCTGTAGGCGCTTGGTGACTGGAAAATATTTTTGTTTAATTAAAAAATAATCGTTTGCACCAACATCCTCTAAACTGCACCATGTGTACCTTTCTGTCTCCTGACTCCAATCGCATCCTCAATGCAACCCAAGTCTTAAAAGGAAAAAGGGGCGTAGAAAGTTTTCCAGAGCTTTTTTTTTTTCTTTTTTTAGCTGCGTGAGCTACATGCATACACGCTTATTACTGTATGTAAGATGCTCAGCTATATTGGTATCCATTTTGTACAGACAATGCGTTTCTAAGGTATGAATTTATATCTGCTCTTCCCCCTTTGTATATGATTAAATTATTTAGTTGCTGATGCGAAAGTGTAACGGTTCATTGTAATCTGTACATATTGTGTTTTGTTTTGTTTTCATGCATTTGTACAAAATGTCTTTTACGATCTGTCATTGGAATATTTTTTTTCCCAATTTTATGGGAATGTTGTGCAATAAATTTGCTGATGAGAATTTATGTGAATTGTATGTTTTGTTTTATTTTTTAACAGTAAGTGATCCAGATTAATAAAAACATTTCTCTAATGTAAAACTGAAGTGATTTAATCGGAAAAAACAAACTGCATGTGTAGTGTCGACTTGTTTGCACTTAATATTTTCTTATTTTTCATTGTAATCATTACCAAATAACACATTTTGATCGACCTTAACAATCCCAATAAGGGTTGCAGCAATCGAATAATTTCATTATATCAAGTAATCAGATCAAATGTGCTTTTGCTTAATAAAAACTATATTTAAAATATACAATAGAAAGTAAGACCGATCATATCTTATCTATAAAGCAAGGAATTACTGTCTGTGTCAGTGGCTCAAATATCTCTGCGGTTCAGGGACAGACAGAGCTGAGACTTTCAACATGGCTGCTGCTTGGTTCAATAGTGTACAACGTCAGATTTGTTCGGACGCCCAACCCCCACGGGAGCGGACAATTGTGAGAACTGATGTTGACCTGTAGTCATGGTAACTCGGGATAAGTTAGAACAGCTCAATGTTGACTTTCTGTGACGTGTCTTGCGATAACACGTGTTATGAATTGGTGCTATACAAATAAGGATTGATTGATTAGTGAAGAAAAAAAAGAAAAAAAAAGATTTAACAGAAGAAAGTTCATTTGTAGTTCTAACTCTCAGCAGACTGTAGATGTATGCTAGCTTATATTACAGTGCTAAATATATATGTACTTCCTACGGCCACTGCACAAGTAATAATAATACAAATTGATTTGTTTCCTTTTTAAGAAAAAAATAAACATTTTTTTTTTATTATGTATCATGCAAAGTCGAAAAAATCTATTTGTCGCAGAAATCCCCTAAATCCAAGGCATGGTAAAATATATATATATATATATATATATATATATATATATATTAATAATTTGAAAAAGTGTTTTTATTTATTTATTAAAAGGTGGCTTCGAAGCTGAGAAAGTTCACCAATCATTTTTTGTAATTGAGGTATTCATGTATGTATATGCAGCCCTAATCCCAATGCTACATTAATGGCCATGAAACAAGCTGTACAGTTGCTTTAAATAAGAGCCAACTGTCTGAATAGCTCTTTTGTTCACATCGCTGCTTCTTAAGCTTCTGGTGGTGAACATCTGGATCACACGTTTTTTTTTTTTTGCAGCTAAAAATGCACCAACCTAAAACTGTCTCCTTTAACTGCAGTGGTTCTCACATTATTTCTGTCACGCCCTCCTTTAAACAGTGACACATTTTCAATCATAGGGTGGCGTTATGAACCAGCAATTTGCATGTTCTCTTCCCAATTAAACCACCTTTCTGATCACACAGGATTACTTTATTCTTATTATACTAGTCAAAAAATAACTTTAAAAAATGTAATTCCTAACTTTTACATCAAAGCCATAGAGATGATTGTTGTTGCATCAAAGTAACTAATAACACATGAAAAAAAGAGAGAAGAGTGAACAGCCGTATACCTTATATTTTCAAGAATATGCATCCTACAGAGGTTAAACAAATAAAATAAAATAAAACCAAAAATACTTTTGCCTCAGGCCTTTTGAAAGAACTTGGGTATTGGTTATACACATGTAAATAACAACATCACAGACTGTTAGATGTCATAATAACAATATAAAATGGCTTTATGAATATATCTTTTTGAAAACTGAATAGTGAGAGTATTCACGACTGGTGTCTTATTTTATTTTATTATTGTATTGTATCTTTTATAAACAAGCACACACGCTAATTAAAGTATTATTATTATTGTTATTATTATTAATATTAATAATAAAAATGTCAATAAACTAACAAATCCTAACATACATTATTTGTAAATAAATTAATATAATAATATACTATAATCTACTAATAATATTCATTTATGCTTCAATTTCTTGCTTGTTTTCCTTCATCTTTTTCTATTATTTCTTCTTTTCTTAATTTATTATTATTATCAATTTATTAACAAATATTATGTTAGGCTTTTTCCATTTCCAGAGGGAAAAATCCATAGTGGCCACAAAAAAAAAAAAAATAAAAATATATAATATATAATCATGAGTGTTGGTTGGTATAATCTGTCTAATTTCCCATTTTACATGAACGCATCACCGCCTCCGTGTCGACAGATGTCGTTAACTCCGTGCGCTCCGCTGGAGGAGGAGGGACTAAAAGCTCAACTCCTGGATCTCTCTATCGTTAGCGAGCCGGTGGACTTTACTGTACGGTAACGATGTACGGAAACCAAGCAGGCGGAACCCTCCGGTCTACTTCTCCGTTCGGCTTGGTTCCAGCTGTAGTTTGGTGGAGAAGCTGTAACTAACCGCAGGCTGGCTGGAGGTGAAGGTGTTCTCCGATTAAACTCCATCCATGCTCCGTCCGGTGGGAACACAAATCACGGGGATGTGACCACAGACCCCCGGAGCAGCGAGGAGAAGCGTGGAAGTGAGAATAGGAGGACGCTTTTTTTGAAACAGAGGAGTACTGACTTGGATTTGAAGTTATGAAAATGACCGGAGTCATGGAAAGTTCTTTTAAAGTGGCCCTGAAGAAGCCGCCCCCGCTGCGGACAGCAGAGGTAAACAAATCAATCGCTTCTTTAATCAGCGTGGCGCGATTTAGTAAAGACATGATCACAACTTTACAACATGCCCTTCCATAAAGATAAAGAGTGCATACTGTGCATCACGGGCCTGCAAAACACCAGCACTTTGTATGGATATTTAAATGTAATCCTTCAGTTTATGAGTTTCAAACTTAAGGCCAGGGGAGCCAAATTCGGTCCAAATTAGAGCAGAGATGGGGCCCTTTAATCACAGCTGGAGCCACAAAAACTGTCTGATCCGAGGACCATAATTATTCACTTTAATTCAGTCAGCATTTAGGATAATGACTAATATGATGACTAAAACAGGCAAGAACAAAGTATTTTCTGTTTTGTCCTCGTTTTGTGTATTTTTGTAGTCACTCACTGTGTGTTTTTGCTGTTTTGTATGTTATTTCTCCTTTTGTGTGTTTTTGGAGTCATTTAGTGTATTATTGTTGCAATTTTTGCACAATTTGTTGTCATTTGGTTTATTTTTTCATCATCTTGTGTGTTTTCGGATTAATTTTGTTTATTGTAGTTGTCTTTTTGTGTAATTGTATTTTTATGTTATTATGTTATTTATGTATTTTTAAAGTCATTGTGTGCATTTTTGCTGCTGTTTTGTACATGTTATTTCTCATTTGCTGTGTTTTTGTTGTTTTTTTAAAAAAAATTGTTATTTTGGTTTATTTATTTAGTCATATTGTGTGTTTTTGTATTGATTTAGATTATTTTAGTTGTCTTTTGTATATTTGTTGTAAGTTACATTTTTTTTAATCTAGCTATTTTGTGTATATTTGGAGTCATTGTGTGCATTTACCTTGAGGGCTGCACCAAATTAGTCCGAGGACCGCATGTGGGCCCCGGGCCGCTGGTTGCACATGTCTGCTTTGAAGCTGGCCAGCAGGAGAAAGTCAAAATAACAGATTTTTATTTATTTATTACAACAAATTAAGTTTTATCTCAGCCCCTCCAAACACAAAAACTCAATGACACTCGTCATTATTTGCTGCAGTTAGCAGGATGCGCTTACATCACATGATGCCAATCATTTTCAAAACTCCACATCAATCCTGCAATTATATTTAAATTATTCCACAACATTTCCCTTAAATAAATAGAAATTTGTTAACAAAAATCAAGGTAATTTAGCGTTGATCCTGCAGGGACTGATATGGCCCACATATTGTCAGTGCTTTACATATCATTTATTTAGGGAAGTGTAAACTAGGACACATTAATGTGGAAATTGCTTATTTTCTCTGCCTATAAATATAATCTGTGGCCTACATGAGATCAAACTGGTCTGCATTTAGCCCCTGAACTGAAATGAGTTGGACACCCCTGACTTAGTTTATATGAAGACATCTTTTCTAGGTTCTACATTTATTATGGAGAGCCTGTGTTGCCTTAAGGTGATTTATGCTAATGCACACGTTCATTGACCAAATTAGCTTTCAAGGATCTTTTTTTTTTTTTTTGTTTCTTTCATGTCGAAATCTCAAATTTTTAACTTTATTTGCAATTTAAATTTCAGTTCCTTTTTAATATTTCAGGTTTTACCCTCTAGTTGCACTTTATTGGTGAAATACAGATTTATTTCTGCCCTGCAGCCAAACATATAGCAGCATAGCCTAGAAAAATGCCAGCAAAGGGGAATATCTCCTGTTCGTACTCATAATCCCAGGTTGATTATCAATGATTTTGATATGGAATGGGAATGACTATGCATCTTGACAAATTACTCTGGGAGGGAAAAAAAATGTATCCAGTGAAGTGAAGTTAAAAAGGTAATACAAATCTTAGCAGAGCAACTAAAATGTTCCACATTTAATCAATGTTTGTATTGTAGATTTACTCGGTGAACCTCAAATTTCCTCCAGAAGTTACAGGCGAGTAAATGTCGCACTTTGCATCTTTCTGAATTAATTGATTTTAAAAGAGAAAAGTTGCTTCCAAGGACTATATATGCACTGTATGAGGTATTAAAAACAGAAAACGTGTGCATTAAAAGATGCAAATCCGACATTATGTAAAGGTTTTCCTGCATTTGATGCGACAAAATGAACCGACTGCATTACATCTTGGACCCAGGCTTTGCAAACAAAACATAACGTCACACTTTCCCATGGGATGGCTTATGCCCCAAAATCCCACAAGTGAGTTTGTGTAAACCTGAGCTTGAATGGAGCCAGTTAAATGTAATCATCGCTGTTTTCCCGTCCCCTCCTCCTCCCCACATGAAGCTGTGGAAACACAGCTGGCTTGTCATTGCTTCACTTACACTCTCTGCTCAAAAATAGCTCACGCCGTATTCCCTTCCATGTTCTTCTGCTGCTGGTAATCACTTTTTAAACTAGTGCAAGAACGAGTATCAAAGTATCAAGTTTTTTCCCCTCAAAAAAGCCTTTCAGCTTTGCATGACACATCTGTAAGGGTCCCTTTTAAACGTGTTGATCCTCTGTTTGTTTGTGGGTGTTTAAGAGGTAGAAAGCCTCTTTCACGCCTTCATAGTGGGCTATTGTACGTACCATATCAGGCGTGTTTAATACACGCAGAAATGACACATTTGTTTACTCAATCCAATAAAATGCTTTGTTGTTAAGCAGTGGTGTTGGGACGCAGAGTTGACAGTGATAATTAAAGGTAGAACAATATCTTGTGTGACATTAAATCACTATATTATAACGTCAGAAGATCTATCGTCAAGGGTACGCATAGTGTGTGTGTGTGTGTGTGTGTTGGGGTCTTTTCAACTGCAGAAGACATAGTCGATATCTAAAGGTCTCAAATGCTGCCAGAAAATGTAGACATGCTGATATTTAAAAAAAAAAAAATATTTCCATATATGAAATCTGGGCTGTGTAGACAGCAATAGTTCACATATGATCCACCTTGGATCAGGACCCAGAATGAGTCTTGGACCAATTATTTGGGGGGTTTCCTTGCCACTAGTTGGAAGTACAAGCACTTCACTTTATTTGCACATGGACTTTAGTTTGTATGCTAAAAATATTTCATTACTTTTTGGAAAAACTTGATTTTATTTTTCAAACAATTTATTTAGTTAGTTAATGCATTTTTTTGTGTGTTTTTTTTTTTCCAATTCCTTTCCAGATATCTGAAGTCCATAAATGTAGGAATGTTATAATGGGGTCCTAGGGAGCCATGATGTTCTTGGTCTCGAGACAGCTAGCACTAACCTGTGTTGAAAGCACTTATTTGTATTGATTACATATCATTCATCTCACCTAAAGTTAGCGTTAGCCTAAGCTTTTCGCAAACGTAAATTGCTATCAACAAGAATCAATGTCAGGGAAGTCACTTTGATTATAAGCCAGTGGAGTCGTCTGACATGGTGAAGGTTTCCAAGGAATCTTCTGCTAAATTATAATTTTTGTTTCTTTGGCTGTGTTCAAAATGGCACACTAACGTACCACTCATACTAAGTTTGACGTCAAAATGAGTATGTAGTGTGTTCACATTAGAGATAGTATGAAAATATTGAGTAGGCAAGAAATACACAGATGTATACTATATTGGGACATTTTTGAAGTATGCACGGTGGGCACACTAGTCATACTCAACCAGACCATGATGCGTTGCGAGTGGAACGTAAAAAATCGTCCTGGGGCCGACTTGGAGCTAAAAATCAAACATATCCTTTTCAAAACAAAAGTATCTCTTCTTGTCTTCCATGTTTTTTTAACGCTTCTGTAATTGGGGTTGTTGTTTTGAAGTGAAATGTATTGTGGACGATGTTGTTTTGGCTTCAACTTTTGGGTGAATCATCTTATCTATTGAAAATTGATTTTCACTTACTGGTGGCGAGTCTGACATAGTGGGAATAGTGCAAATCTTCTTTTGGAAGGAAATCCTGTATGAGCGATGCCAACCCCAACTTGTAAACAGAGCTGTGCATGTGGAAAACTGGGCTTGTGCACGCTCTCTCGCACACATAGGCGTTCCCTCTTGTGCAGGTAGAGTTTTGCGCATGTGCAGAGGGCTTTTCTTTTCTAAACTTAGGGAACAATGGCGGGTCTCCAAAAATCCCCGAAATGTTGAAATAAAATGTGTACCAGTGAGTTTTATGGATCAAATGATCACGTGTTGATTTTCTACTTGGTCACTTTCTCACTTAAAATGCTTTCAGAACTTTCAAAGGTGGAGAATCAATGGAGATTTGCCTCAGTGTGCTTCAGATTTTTATCACTGTAGGTTTGAAATGACCTTTCCTCCGAGATGGATTCTGGTGTTTCACAAAACACCAGAATCCATCTTGTGCTGTTAGCGCCTTTGCCTTTCGAATGCGAACCGAACCGGTTCAAACCAGGCAGTGTTGTGGTTTAGGACGGGATATCCGGGTGTGAGGAATGCAGAAGGGCCGAAGCCAAACTGCCGCATGCGCAGTTGCGAGGAGAGGAAGAAACTGGGCTACCGCTATTAGCATAGCTCCGAATCAAAAGAGAAAGATGTTGACGCAGGAGGATGAATGGGTGGAAGCTGCTATAAACTCAGTTTTAGAAGAATCCAGCTTTTCCTTTTTGAAAGAGCAACAGCGAGAGGTGGTTTTGTGCATTTGTGGACGGTAAAGACGGCAAGACGGAGCCTTGTTGTTGTTCGTCTCTGCGGCACATGCCGATGACGACATGTGATTGGCTAAAACAAATCTGGTGAACAGGCGCTTCACCCAATCAGCTTCAAGCATTCTTGTTCATGTCCCTCCCTGGTTCCGAAAGGATTCGCCGACACAGACCCAAATCGATGTGGAAAACTCGAGTTAGAGGGAGGGCTACACATCAATCTGGTTCTTGCCAGGTTAGGTTCAAAATGCATTTTGGGAAACTTGGAAGTATACTTCATTGGGAATGGTTATTAACCTCATCATTCTTATAGTAGATAGACTGTATATATTCATTGAGTTTATAGTGTAGTAAGTTAATGTACCATTTCAAGCACATCCGTTATTTATCTTTCCCTTTATGTTTTTGTGGTGTCAGTTATATTTCCTGAATACATGAATGGATCATTTTGCTATAACAGTGACTCTCATGTGCAGAAGTTTGGCTCACGAGCAACTTCTCCCACCGCAACTTCATTGCCTTGTCAATCTTTCCCAGTTAGATTTTTCATCTCTCCTTTCCTTACCTGTTTGTAGCCAGACTACTTGGTGGTATAATCAGTTCACAGTTTCATGGTGGGTTTTGACCGTGCCCAGTCAGTCTAGATTGGACATTTATGGGAATTCCAGTCATCACGAAGCCACAGGAACAAGGGAGGGAAGAGAGCTAAGCTCAGATTTATGTGGCAAAGTCTTTTCTTTCTGACCGATCGTCCGTGCTGCGGTAAAGGAGAGATAGACCAGTGTGTGGTCGCTCTTTGCTTTGCTGTATTCCTGCTGTATTTGCTGCGAAATGTGTTCTTTTTTTTTTGTTTCTGCAGAGTTCACAAAGGGGAGGTTTGCACCATGCTGACATTGCTCAAGAAGTAATGGATATGATACTACTGGTAGTGATGTAACGATTAATCGTAAGGCAGTTAAAAATCGATTCATAGGTATCACGATTGACATCGATACTTTGAAAATTGAATCGCAGTACTTTTTTTAAACAGCAGAGGGCGCTATATATGTATCCCTTTTCTTGTCCAGCAGTGTACACAGCGGGCGGAATCTGCTACTACTTTGTTTCTGGCCGCCAACTACTCTTAAACATGTTCATAAATGATTCCTTGCTCTAGGGCTGGGCCTTTTATAAATACCGCGATATTTTTAGGCCATGTCACGATACACGATATATATCTCGATATTTTGCATTAACCTTGAATTAACACTTTGATGCACAAAATCACACCAGTATGATGATTCTATATGTCTACATTAAAACATTCTTGATCATACTGCATTAATATATGCCAATTTTAAACTTTCATGCAAAAAAGGGGATATCACAACTAAGTCAAAGTTGACATAACTGTATTTATTAAACAGTGAGTGGCTCAAACATAAAATTGTCAACAGAAAGTGCACGTTCTGTGCAAAATTTTGTCACAGAGACATTTCAAAACAAGACATTAGTGCAGGATGCAACTCACATGGCATTTCAAAACACAAAATTAAAGTGCACTTTTTGTACATAATGCCACTACAATATTTTAAAACAAATAGTGCCCTTTTGTGCATGTTGTCATTAAGATGACATTTCAAAACAACACTAAATTTAAGTGCACCTTTTGTGCATAATGCCACTAAAATATTTAAAAAAAAAAAAAAAAAAAAAAAAGTCCGCGAGTTTAACGGTATGGTCATTTTCAACACCGCACAGACTACAAGCTGCGATATATCGAGTATATTCGATATATCGCCCAGCCCTACCTTGCTCCTTTAGCGCCAAAGAATATCTGTAATATTACGTGAATATCTGTAAAGTCACGTTTTTTCTATTAGCTCTGTCTGCTAGCATAGCATCTCTTCTTCACTGCATGAATATCTGCATGCCAACCGACACTGGGGTTACCAGCGCCCTCTGCTGGTCAAAACAAATATCGGACGTAAATCAGTGCAATGCCTTTTTTTTTTTTTTTTTAAGTCCAATTGTTTAAGGCACAAATACATTTTCAGTTGCACTTTTAAAAAGAAAAAGACCTATTATGCAGTTTTGCATTGTTTACTATAGAACCAGAATTTAAATTAATAGGTTTCTTCTTCATTTGTATTATTCCTTTATTTATTTCATTCAAGATTTATTTTTAGTTAAATTGCATTGTTTTGAATAGTTTATCAAGGGATTCTTTTGACAATGAAAAATAAAAGGAAAACAATACAGTATTTTCGAGTTTTTTTCCCAAAAAATATAAAGGAATATTTTTCTGTCATCATTTGACTAGAGTCCCATTTTGTAGAATAAATTGTGAGAGAATTGTATCGTGAATCGAATCGTATCGGGAGTTGAATGAATCGTTACATCCCTAACTACTGGTGTTCATTGGGAGTTTAAATAGTAATGACTCTGAGGTACGTCCAAATTTACTTTTGATGCGACAGGAGTCGAACTCTTGTTGCACTTTATTTTATGATGGCAGTGTGTAACACTGCATTTTCTCTGACTCAATTTGTCCTCTGAATGATCAATATCTTCTGATGTACATATACAGCAACTTGATTTTTCATCTCTACGTTTAATTTTGATATTAACCGGGTAGAATATTGCAATATATCGCAATAATATTGTATCGTGACCCACGTATTGTGATACGTATCATATTGCAACATCTTTGCCAATACTCACCCCTACTTTTTAGGGTTTCTTCCTGAGTTTATAACGTCCTTGTACATTGTAGAGTAATATTTATCTTAAACTAAAATCATACAGTTCTAGGCTGAGGCTTGAACTGAATGCTTTCAGTTTAATGGTTTTCACTCCAGCACGGACTGGTCAGAACTGACGATATAGTCCAGAAGCAAAAACAGGATCTAGTTTTTTTATGCAGCTATGATGTAATTGTTCTATAGAACGGTTCAATAAAGAATGGAATAAAATGTCAGTCTCAAAGAAACAGATGCATACTTGGATGGTAGTCAGAAGTGTTGCTATGTGAAATACACTCTTATCCTTGTATATAACGTATTTTAATGTCTATTGCTACATTAGGTGACTAGCATCATGACTCAGGGGAAGGTTTACTTATTCAATGGGAATGGGCATGAGAAAGTGCTAGAAAATCAAAGCGGCACAGCATTGGCGATGTTAGTCAACACAGACCCGTCATAACTTGTACTATCCTTTGATTTTCAGTAAATTTAAAGAAAAAAATATATCACTAGGTTTGAGCGTGAGTATGTAGAACTTTCTATGATGCATATTTTATGTTGATGAACTCCCCTCTGTTCTTTCTGACCATATTTATCAAGTACTATATGATTGTGATTCTGTAAATACAACCCTTTTATCCTCTTAATTATAGACTTTAAAGGTTTGTGTGAAAATCTGATTGTCCCTAAAGTAATCTTCGACTACAGCCTACAAGCTGCGTGTACGTCTAAAAAAGTTTAGTGTAAATGCAAACTCCAGAAGAGTAGGTTCTCAGTCTGTTTTCTGGTCAAAACGTGAAATTTTACCAGTACGTTTGAATTTATCAACAAGCCAAACTTGCTTTTTTTTGACAGATGCATAACCCCCCCCCCCCAAAAAAAAAACAACTAAAAAAATACTACCAAAAAGTCTGTTATTACACAGTTACTCAACACATTTGAACTAAAGCATGACTGTAACCTGGTAAAATCATTTTGCCCTGACATGTTGAAGAAGTGTGCCATGTCATTTTAGCCTGAGGACAAATCTCCAATGAATGAGGTGAAAACTAAAACAAAAAACTGATGATGCAAATGGCATACTTCACCTTTCACACACACGTTTGTCAGCTCTTGAGTAGAAATAAGTAAATGTTTAAAGGCACACAGCAGACTCTGTGACCTAAAGAGTTGCTTTTTTCAACGATTCCTCAGGCCAATATTCAGAGCTTGACACTATCAATGCACTGAGCGGGGCTTCCCTCTTGAAATACCGTCCATTAGGGCTGGGCGATATGGCCTTTTATAAATACCGCGATATTTTTAGGCCATGTCACGATACACGATATATATCTCGATATTTTGCATTACCCTTGAATTAACACTTTAATGCACAAAATCACACCAGTATGATGATTCTATATGTCTACATTAAAACATTCTTGATCATACTGCATTATATATGCCAATTTTAAACTTTCATGCAAAAAAGGGGAATATCACAACTAAGTCAAAGTTGACATAACTGTATTTATTAAACAGTGAGTGGCTCAACATAAAATTGTCAACAGAAAGTGCACGTTCTGTGCAAAATTGTCACAGAGACATTTCAAAACAAGACATTAGTGCAGGATGCAACTCACATGGCATTTCAAACACACAAATTAAGTGCACTTTTTGTACATAATGCCACTACAATATTTAAAAAAAAATAGTGCCCTTTTGTGCATGTTGTCATTAAGATGACATTTCAAAAAAAAAAAAAAGTCCGCGAGTTTAACGGTATGGTCATTTTCACACAACCGCACAGACTACAAGCTGCGATATATCGAGTATATTCGATATATCGCCCAGCCCTACCGTCCATGTAAGTTTGGAGAAGACGGGCCGTCTTTGACCAGGTCATGTGACCTGGAGAATGTTTCACTTTATGGCAGTCACGTGACCACAGGCTCTGGTATAATGAAGCTAAGGCTTTTGCTACTATTTTTCACTAAGTGGTGCTTTTTGGTGTGTGTGTGTGTGTGTGTATGTGTGTGCGCGGTGACAGAGGAGAGAGAGAGAGCGGTCTGATCACTTCTTTTCCTTCTACTCCGGCCATATGTTTACATCACTTATCATAGATAGCTCTGCCTTTACGGTTTAAATTATCAACTTACGGAGTTCATTCAGAATGTAGGCTTATTTAGGAAGTTAATCTCTTTAATTTAAAAGTGTAGTACAGCCGAACAGCCCTCTGCACTGCTGCAGCTCAACAGACAGTGAAGGATGGGAGAGTTGTCGCTTAAAAAGCGACAGATTCCTACTGACATAAAACTAACTTTACTTTTGTTTAATAATGAATCGATGATATCTCTTCAACCAACAGGTCAACTACTGTCTGCATACACAATCAAAAGACAAGGGAGGCTGGCCCGACAGACTGACTGTTGATTTTTGTGACAGCGCTGCGGCACTTGTGGCCACTAGGGGGCGCTTGACATGAAAGTTACAGGTCTAGCGCCCCTAGTGGCCAAAAGTTACATGGTGTTGCTTTAAAGGGGACATATCATGGTTTTAAATCCTTTCTTTTTACATATAAATCATACAGTTGTGGTCTATAGAAAGCGGAAATGCAATGCTTGGGTCTGAATTCCTCATTATTATAGCTCCACAGGCCCCTTTTCTACCCCTTTTCTGATGTGCTTCTGAGAGCAACTCGTTTTGGTGCGGTCTCTTTAAAAGCAAATGAGACACTCCATACCCCGCCCCCTCTTCAGGTTACAGAGGTGACACTCGGTTCAACTCCAACCTGCTCGGCCATTTTTGTAGTTTGACAGAAGAAATACGATTTTGTAGCGGCGCATAAACTTTTTATTCAGAGGTTATTTACAAAATGTCAACAACAGAAGACTTGTCCATCCAGCCTTACATGTTCGAGCCAGAGTCGGACCCGGTGGAGCGAGATGAAAATGAAGATGATGAACCTGCAGAACCCTAACAAGTGAGCTAACACAAGCACCGAGCTAACGCTAGCGCCAAGCTAACGTCACGAAATGCATTTTAATACAGTCTTTTCGGAGACAAAAACGGCAAAATGAAATGACTAATGAAAACTTTAGACTTAAATTAAATCACGTAGGCCATATCATCAAGGATCTAAAACGAGCACACAGCGCTAACATATGAAGTCTGAAGACGGTGCAACTGCTAATGCTAACAAAACAATGACAGGGACGTCTTATCACACTTTTTAGCGTTATTTACAGCTTACCGAAGTGCTCTGTTCGTCGTCTCCAAAGATAGAAGGAATTGAACCCTCAATCAGACGAAGTCTTTCGGCAAATCCTTCTTTATACTGGCGGGGGTTGCAGAAGCAGTCATCCTTGAAGTGCTTAGCGCACACAAAAATGACCTTACCCACAGATGTGGGTACATTTCAATAAAAAATAAAACTCAACCAGGCACTTTGAAAAGGTTCTGATGCTGGGAGACGTTGTAATGAAGCTTGTGGGTTCCAACAACCAAACATTTTGACTTATCCTCTCGTAACTTCGGCATCCTTGAGCTTGGACTACAAAATAAAAGCGAGACATAAAATGGTGGCTTGCTCGAAGTTTTGGGCCTGGAGTTGATGTCCTAATTTGACAGTTCCGCTGCAAATACTGTGACGTTATTGTTCAAAAACGTAATAGAGAATCGAAAAATCGAAACAGATTGAAAAATATGACCAAAACAGAATATAAAGATATCAACGGAGCACCTGAAGAGATTAATTTGAACTTTTCTGTACTTCTAAACAATCTAAATATACATCAAAATGCATTTAAGGGCTAAAAAAGTGGATTTAGCATCATATGTCCCCTTTAAAGGATGCAGTTATATATAGAAGGTGTTTATTTGTTTAGTGGATGTTTCTAAGTAAATATATATTGTGAAATTGAATGATAACCGTACAATTATTGCATTAAAAAGTATACCCCTCTATTCAGTGTTTTTATTCTTTTTGACCTGAGTGAATGGAAACTTTAGACATCCTATTGATTCCTAATATATAAATATAATGTAAATATGCCACCTCCGTTATAAAGCAATTAATATTTATGCTTTGATTTTCCAAAAACTTTTGCAGAGAGAAAACATTTTTATTCTGGTTCTGATTCCAACCTTGTTGGAGAACACATGTTTTAGATGTGAAACCAAACTGACAACTTGTGACTTGCTGTCACTCAAACATACTTGAAATCACATGACACAGCCAATGACAAACTTGCTCGACAAGCATGTATGATTACAACATTGACAGTAAACATACATGTGTTGTTTGGAAATGACGGGTTAATACAAAAGGTAAAAATTGATTAGCTGTAAAGGAAAGAGAAAGTGGCACATCACTTTCATACAGGCTTGATTGCTTTACTGTAGCTTGCATTTCACCTTGGATTGCTCACAGCTATATACAGTATATTCTGACCTGTGTCAACCAATATGCACAGCAGCTTTCCTCCCAAGCACGCACACAGGCGAGCATTAGTAGCAGCATTGACGAGCAAAGTGAAGGTGGAAATAGTAGAAGACAGTGTGTTTGTGTTTGAATCAGTGAATAAACACAGCCTTCTCCTGACCCAGCGTGCTGATGAAAGCCCTCCTTATGGATAAAATAAAACCTGCTTCTAACTGAGCTTGTGCCCGGCAAAGCCAACGCACTCTAAGAATACCCTTGTATGACTTAATGTTTTGTGAGTGAACTCTTGGTCCTGTCTGCTGTACGGGGTGTGGTGGTACTCGCTAGTTTTCCATTATGAACTAGAGAATTTTGTGAGCTGGATGATGCCTTAAAAATTGGATAAATGGGTCATTCTATGTCATTTCAACAAACTTTTTGAGATATGGCCAATTTAATGAGGTGGGTACAGTATACTGTATATATCAATTTTCACTTGTCCTTATTTTTCTTCCATTTTCAGCTTCCAATATTTTAGTAACTCCATCACATAGGAAACTGAAATTTGGTATAATAATACAGCCTCCACCTACTCTCTCAGAATATAAAGAAATATCTGCAATACATCCTATCTGGTGGACATGCCAGCCCCTCAAATTTGGAAAAAAGTATGTCAGGGTTTCGGGCTCAAACACGTTTGGGCCTTCAGTAAACTACTTTGCATATCTCTCAGATCATTGTAATTTTGATCAGCTTTGAGTTATGTATATAGACTGTTCAAATCACTAATGATTAGTCCGATATATGCATTGGTTTTTGGCTGAAACTCTCTTGGAATCCAAAAAAGTACTTTTATGACACATTTTCATTGGCCCATAACTGCATGTGGGAATGTAAGAAAAAAATCTGTTTTAATTTATAGTCTAAAGATTACTCTTTCTTGGGATATTAAACTATTTTTCTTTATGTGACTTTGTGTTATTTCACCACTCGCCGATATTGAAAATCCTTTTCATGAGGCCATTGTAGCTTGCCTCTGTGTCTCATTATCAGAATTTGTTTATTAGTTTTTCATTAGTATCATAAAATCGCATCAGAAATCCATTCATTTTTGAAAAGACATGTTTTATGAAAAAAAATTCTCTTCTTTTTGGGGGGTGTTTTTCCTTCAAAATACATTAATATCTATCCATCATCATTATCATAACAGTGATTAAATGACTCAATGAATGAAAGGGATACAGGAATGTTAGTTAGGTTAAATAGGGTAATTATTTGGTATAATAATAATGATAATGTCAGTCACATAGATTTTTTTTTAACCTTTCTTTAACAATTGAAAAACATTAAATAGACATGAATAATGGACCACAGTGTCAAATATACTGTTGTGCACTGGAAACTGTGCAGGATGGAAGGGAAATGTTTTAATGGCAGGTGTCTGGCAGTAAAATGTCTGTAGCTCTGTCTGTAGCTTTGTCTGTGCCAAGTGTGCTAACTTTAATGACAACATCCCACTGCTGCTCAACATTGATAAAGTGTTGTTAAGTGTGTGTTCTCTGTTTCCACAAGTCAGAGTTTGTAATAATTTATTGTCATCCTTGTACAGCTCCTTTATTTTCATGGGGTTGGTGCATTTTACGGGAGGCTCCAATGTGATTGGTGCGCTGCCGCTGGTGTTGTTTGGATATCTAAGACCGCCGTTACTCCGCTGGTTCACTTGACAGATGTTATGAATAACCATAGTTTTGTAAGAACCAACATCTGGTCAGCGCTGACAGTAAATGCATGTATTTAGAAAGCTGACTCTTGCAAAGGTAACACTTGAGTTAGACCTCCACAGTAGGACACTGTACGTATAGTTTTTGGGGTAACACTTTACTTGAAGTTTTATACACAAGGCTGACATTATGCTGTCATAATTGATCTGTCATTAGCATGAATGAGGTGTCATGAAGGCACTCATTAAGTGTTAAATTTTGACACCTTTTGCTAAATCGTGACACCTTTGGAGCTATGTTGGCATTTGTTGGGTTAGGTAGAGTTAGGGTATTGACAACCTTCATGACACCTTATTCATGCTAATGGCAGGTGTCATGTCATTAGAGCTGCTCGATTATAGAAAATAAAATAATCGATTATTTGTCAACCACAGTTATTTATTTTTTGTACAAAAAAACACTAAAATCAAGTCTGTTCACTTTTGCACAAAACAAAACACATTTTGCACGTGATGTGTCTTTGTTCTACGTCTTCATCATCAAAACCAAAGTGTTCCCATATCGGACAATTTGACTTGTTTTGCTTGTTTACCAAGTGTTTTTGCTGCGTTTCTCCTGCCATGTTTCAAAACCGCTTGCAACATCTTTCTACGTGTTGGCCTGCAGGCTAGCTTTGACTTTGAGAGGGGCGGAGCGGAGGGGAGGAGCTTGCATGTGCATTAGTGAAATAACTCTAATATTAATGACGTGTGTGCCAAGCTTTATTATTTCCAGATGTCCGAAATAGTGGGTTTGTTTTATTTAGCAAACAAAATGTATTTTAAAAAAAAATAAAATAAAATATATATAATTGTTTTTTCTCGACTATGTTATTTTTGTAATCGGGTGTAATAATCGAAATCGAATTTTGATTAATTGAGCAGCCCTACTCTAGTGTTTCCATACCCGTTTCTGTCATATTGTGCTGTTATTCAGCACAGGCGTTACTCGCGGAAGCGAGTAATACTTCTGAGATATATCAGTTTCCATTTTTGTAAATTATTGCAGACTTTTTTCCCCTGTTCTCCTTTTGGATTTACAAAATTTATCTCGATCTTTGAAGCTCACAGTTTCTCCGAAGTCTGTTTGAAAGCATTTTTGGCCAAGCGCATTGGCAGTGTGTGAATACAGAGGAAATAGGCATTAAATTTTCCTGTAGTAAATAATATTTATTTTACTGCTAAATCTTGATTTATTGGAGTTTTTCAGGCAGTGAAGTATTACAACTGAAGTCTTTCAAATTTCCGTTGTTTTTTGAGAATAATAAGGAGCATTTACAGATGTTAAAATAAAACAAATATTTAACTATAAAGCCTTTACGATTATATATATTTTAGCTGCAAAACAAGAAGAATATCTCATTACAAAGTAAGTTCAGTTCTGTTTGTCACAGATTTTTGCTGTTTTAACCATGTTTTATCCACTTGTACGTCTAAGCTTGTATTATAGACAGATGTGAGTCATTGTGAGGCTCTAATTGCCAGATTTTTAAAAGCTGCTTTCGTACAGAAGTCCACAATGACAGCCGTGTCGGTTCACACTGGGCATTGTTTTTATGTAAACACATCAGCTGTCCTTCTGGGTACCGCATGCGATTACCCTGCTGCCCAAGGTGTGTGCGCATGTTTGCCTGGTCGTGCATGTGCAAACAGTGTTAACACGTCACTGCTACTGTATGTGTGTGTGCGTGTGTGCAGCTGCATTCCTCGCAGGACGGCAGGCATGGACAGGCTGATAATGTCTGCTCTGACCTGTTTGCTTTGTGGGGAATGCAGATCATGGCTACAGGTGGACTCATCAAGCATAGTTTTATTAGCCTGTCACACATGACCTTGGAATCACTCACATGCTGTGTGTCAGATGATCATTTCTAATTATGGCCACAAACTTTTTGGTAAAGTTCAAGAATCATTCCATTTTAATATAACTTTTCCTCGCCAAGCCTTTCAGAACTGGAATTGGAAAAACCAGTGGATCAATAGTTTGTGATGAAGGCTTCAGAAATGAAGTATTTCCTGCATCAACACAGTGTCTAAGATTACTTCTTGCTTCCTGTGGTTGGTCTCTGGCTTGTGTGTTGACTGTCCCATTGTGAATACGATGACAGATTTATATCTGAAGATGGATGTTTTTAAATGCATCTCATTGGCCAGATGTTCACTTTGGGCTCGGGGAATCTAAAGGGATCACATGTCTTAAGAATAACTGTAATGAAAACAAATTTTGTTATCTCTCTTTTTTTTTAGATTGTAGTATCTAAATAAGAGATGGGCAACTCTTATCATGGTAGGGAGGCACAGAAATGTGATTGTCTGATTCAAGGGCCACATTATCAACATTCATGTCAGCTAAGAATGTGCCATATATCGTTGTTCCCGATATATCGTCAAAAACATTCTCACCGTTAAGAATATGTAATCCCACGATAGAAACAATAAATGTCCATGTCGGAAATTAGCGAGGGCCACGGGCCATTTGTCCCTCAGTTTGGCCAATAATGCCCCTAAAAACCTTGTTCCACGGGCCAAAATTGCCCACAAGTTTGTTGTCAACACCTTATTATTCTCTGGAGCAGAGCGCTGTTCACGGCAGCTCTGCCGCAGAGCCTCCGTTTGTTGTCATTTTGCACATTTTTTTTCTCATTTTGTGTATATTTCTTGTCGTGATGTGTGTTTTTGCAGTAATATTGTGTATGTTGTCATTTTGTGTATTATTTCCTTTTGTTTTTTCACATTTTTTTTGTCATTTTGTGTATTTTTGGAGTAATTTTTGGCATTAATCTTAGAGGGGCCGCACAGAATTAGACTGAGGGCCGCATGTGTTAGCTGCACATGTCCGATCTAAATACAATAAATAAAAATTCAAATACTTGTTTTATTGTAACAAATATCCCCTAAAAAGTTGGTTACAAGCAATCATTTGGAAGGTAACTAACTATCGCCACTAATATAATGTCTATCTGAGTTGAAGTAAGCCAGGCAGCAACTTGTGCAGGAACCTGTTGCTGCCATACTTTTATTACGGCTGTTTTACAAGCTTGCAAAACTGGTCTGGAATGTGTGTCAAATAAAGGAAACTAGTAGACGCTTCCAGCTGTGTGTTTGTCTTTGTTGCACTGATTGCGGTTAAACAGAATCAAGGTTGAGGTATTATTACTTATATGTATTTGTGTGTATGTGTGTGTGACCAAGTTGTTGAAATAACAATGGATTTAGGGTTTTTTTTTCATTTTTTTTTTTACGACCTTAGATTCTTCATTTAATGTCATTACATTGTCAATGGATTCAACCTGCTTCCATTTATTTGTCAAAGCTACAATTATATCCCAATATTGTTTTTTTTTTTTTTTTTTTTTTTTACAAGGAAGACTTGCTATTTATTTAGACTATGGGAGGAAAAATGAGTAACTACTAGAGGAAACATGCAAACGGGAAAAAACTGTGTTCAAACTTGTTTAGGAAAACGTTTTGGTATTGTAATAAAGTTTGACGTGATAAACATTCATTGGAAGGAACAAACACTTCAAACATAAAGCATTATAGTGCAACATTTCCATTTGCATTATCCTCAACTTGTACTTTCCTGACAGTGCAAAGTCAATCTGGACTAACTTCATTACATCTGTAGGTTTAAATACATAACAGACATCAGGTGACATTTCTGCAGTGGAGGCTTCACACATGCTCTTGCTTTTCTCACCTCTAGCGTTGTTGTCACAGTGATAAAGCATGTGTGGCCTGCTCAGGAGGAGCCAAGGCAATATGTTGCATTTAACTACCCAATGTTCTACCGTTTAAGATCCTCAGAGACCAGGCTTTAGTAGGTCAACAACAGCAACATTCCTTACGGTAGCCACTGTAGCCAGGCACCGCAGATACACAAGGCAACCAGGGAAAAAAATAGCTGATGGGACTGCTTTTGTACAACATATTTTGATGCTGTATGTGAAAATTTGAAAGATAAAAAGCAGCAAAATTCATAGGCGCTCATCAACTCGCTCTCGACCAGGTTGTGGTGCTGACGGTGAGTTATGGAGCATGCTGACGGTCAGGATTTTTAAGTCTTATTTTTAGAAACCCCGGCATGTTACTTTGCAGACTACACAACACAAGTACAACACAATGAACGGACATTTATAGCCAAAAAAAAAAAACCCTGGAGCTCTACGTCAGGAGGACAGGCCGAGAAACACCACAAGGTCTACTTTCAAGCATTGACTTTATACAGAATGTTCTTGTAGTACAAGAACAATGTAAGACTGTTGATTTATTGTCAATAAATGGATCATTACAAACATCGTCAGTTGTCCAGAGCAGTCTGCACATGTTTTTAATATGTGACAGAGTGACTTGAGTTTCATTTGTTTGGCTACATAACACATCCCAGTCTCCCATTGATTTTTCATGCTTGGAAAGGTCAAATGTTATTGCTTCTCTGCCTTTTGGCTAAGATCAAGTGTAGGAAAGGTCAAATGTTGGAGATTTTTTGTTTTTGTTGATTGGGTAAATTAATGTCATGTCAGTATTTATGCGTTGGGTCTACAACAGAATGGCACCCTATCCAGGCCAGGGACTATGCAGCATGGCACCTGATGTGAACTTGGATAGGACGTGTTCAGACTTGAGTCAAACTTGTTTGTATCAAGCCTTGTTTTAAATTGTTTTCAAATCAGAAACAGAATTTTTTGAAATGGCTGCATCATTCTAGTAAATTAAAATAGCATTGCATAAATAATTTATTAGGAGAGTTAGCGAAAAACGTTTTTACAATAGTCATCATGACTAGACAATATCGTCGAAGCAAAAAGTTACCAAGTGCAATTATTGATACATGGCAACGAACTGTCTACCAAAAAGAGACTTCAAATAAGTTCAGAATGTCACAATCACAAACCAATTGTTTGTCAGATTGATTTCGGGTTTCAGTAACATTTCAATGTCCGCAAAAATCCCTCAGACACGAGGAACTGCCAGCCGTTCCTACTGAATGTGATTAAGTCTGGATTGCTGACAGAGGCAGTAAGGTGGGAGGTCTCTTGTTTGGCAGATCCCACCGTGGAAACACTGAGTCACTGTCCACATCACAACCACGAGCAGCCGACTACTGTCTGCACTCTCTACTCTCCTTCTTTTAGCCCTAAAACCATGGCTATTCAATTACTCACTCAATTGGTCCACGTTTTGAAAACTAACTACTTCAGCTTGGCCAAACGTGTTTTCCATTTCCTTCAAGGAGAATTTTAAAACAACTACTTGCAAATAATGTAAAACGAGCTATATTTATCACAAACACTAAATTTGAATATACTGTAAGGACATATCTTGTGTATTTAATTGAAAGGTGCATACTTGAAACAGTCCTATTTTCAAAATTAAAATATATTCTGAAATAAATGTCAAGATGTGTTGGTTCTCCGCACCAATTTGATCATTTGGAGTTGATTTATGTTCGATTCCATGCCTCTGTCAGCTCTTCAAACGCTTGTCTTTGTGTATGCACATATATTGGCCCGATATTTTGGTCGACCTCTAGTTTTATGTTGCGTACTATTTTGCTACAATGACATAAAACTTCTTCAGCATTTGGTTTTCTGTGCTTTACCCGTTTCTTTGGTTGGAGACATAGATTTGAACTGTTCTTAAAGGTAGAGATAAAGTCACAAGTACGTGTGCTTGTCTCCAATAAAAGAAAACTTGCATGCCACTGATGAGGATTTGTACCAATAACATTTCTGCCTGATGGCATAAATGCTAAATCTAGATTCTTAAAAGAATGAAGCAGAGCAGGAAAAGAACAATTTACTGTTCTAACATTACGACACATTAATATAGAGATGTTTTTGATGTGCAGTGAAGTTTCCTAAAATTTACGTTCAGCCAATGGGGGAATGCAGCAGTTGAAAGTCTAGAGTAGCACTGTGATGGAGCTGCATGACAGCAGCACAACAAGAATTCTTGAAATATTTGAGTGTGAATGAATGCCTTGGCACAAGTTGGTTTGAATAGAAGTATGCATGTAACAAGAACAACAAGCAGTGGTACTAGCGTACACATAATGTTTTTAGCTTGGCATGCTGTCGCTTTCATTTTTCTACATTTAACACCACTTTGATTTTTAGTTTCCTTTTTCTTCTTCACCATTGTGCTTACCATGAGTTTGTTTGTTCGCTGACTCACTCGCTCCTTTGATTTAATGATCCCTTGACTTTTGTATGGTCAACTTCTTTACTGACATGTCTGAAAAGAATGTGCCGTGTTCACCTCTGGAATGCTGGCAATGTTATTACTGCATTCTCTTTTCTTCCGGCTTGCTTTAGTGCACATAAAAAAACCTCAGAGTTCTGCTGAGAACAAAGCAAATCTGCGTGCAAAATACTTTTGCAATGTTTTATGATTTTTTTTTTGACAATTTTTCACAACTTCACATGTGCCCACCCACCTCCACAAGAAGCAAAGTAAAACTCCAACGTAGACTTCACCACCAAAGTTTTTGCTTTTGTTACTCCCAAGCCTTCTCTATCCTTCTGAAAACACGATACACTATCTAGCGTCATAGAGTGAATAGTTCCCTCATTAGCAGTCAACATGATTGACAGCATACATTAATGCGGTAGCAAAGCAACCACATTTCTTGGGTTACCATTACAGCTTGGTGTAAAGTTCATATAACCTGTGCAAGTCTTCACATACGAGAGACTTTGGCCACAGGGTATGAACTGATTGTGACCCTGGGGTGACCAAAAGGTGTACTGAGGTAATACATGGCCATACACTTATTACATCAACTTTGATGGACGGTCCCCCCCCCCCTCCCTTTCCCGAATGATGTAATGGTCGGATAAATGCGACCTTCTCGTTCACTTTGCAAAATATCGGGTTCCTATCAGATTTAGGACCACATACAAAAGTGGCCTGGTTCGTATTTTAAAAAAAAATCGGATTTGTGCTATTGAAACAGTTTGTATACATGTCGCATATGGACAAAAATAAAAACGGATTTAGGTCGCATTTTCCACAGTTTGTACATAGGCTAAGTTGCCTGTGCTGATATGTGCGCTTTTCTTAGTTTTAGGAGATAAATAAATGTCATAGTACTAAAAATATTTCATGTACTTCCAGTTCAGTGGAAATGTGTTTTTCTCACTAACTTCTGTGGCTACTTACCACAGGCGCCAAGGTCAGCGAGACGGTCTTCAACTGGATTGGATTTAATAGGGTTGAATAGGGTGCAAACTGCAAAGACATGAAGGTGTACACTAGGATGTGTTTCTAGTTGTCTTGTGTTGCCTTGTCCTTTAATATTTCAGTTTCACTCTGGCAAAACAAGGTATTTTCTATGCAAATTAATGCAAACTCATACAAAATGTGCACTTGAGCTTCTTTGTTTAGTGAGTCAGTGTAACATATCTTAAACTCACTAACCGTGTGAACTTTTGAAAGGTCTGTTTTTTTGGTCTTCAACTTCGAATAAATGTTAGATTTTAATCAGAATGGCTGTCATTAAAAACCCATTAAGCATAGTTGATTTTGTGTTTAAAAATAACTGAAAATAAAGAATTAAACCTGTTTGTATAATGGTATTCAGGGTTAGATAATCTTGATATTTACCATCATCAGAAAATTCAAGCATTCAAACTTCACGTAGTTTGAACTGGGCCCGAGGGGCTTCTAACATCTGAGGCTCATATGAACCCAAACCACCCTAAATATAAGCAGGAGTAATTCTTTCAGTCCGCAGGCAGGCAGAAGCAAGTGAACCCAGCTGTCAGACGCTTGTTTTTATTGGTTCTGCAGTCCGAAATAAGGAAATAAATTGTATAGCTGGTCTGCTTGTTTGTGTCTTTGATTCATGGCGTTGAGGTAAGAGTGTGAGAAACGTAGCAGGGCTGCCTGTCTGAACAGATTGGTGGAGGATATCTCTTTCGTATCTTGGCTAGTTGACAGCCTGCCTGTGACTGTGAGGAGACGTAGATGACAGCTTTTCAAGAAGCGCCAAGTGAGTGGTGAGCAAGAGCTGCAGTGTTCGTTTGCAACTTCTATGCTCACATTTACACCTTTTCTTTCTTGAGCTACATACACAGTACCACCCTCAGTATTCTCCTCTATCAGAACAGGCAAAAAGTCACGTTGACACCAGCATTATAACATCTGCTGCCATATGTCATACATACCCTGCTGCCAGTTGACGAAAAATACTTTAAAGTCAAACAAAATCCCAAAAATATCTGTCTTAACCTGTTGATAAGAACATAATTGATGTTTTTTAATTTGTGTTTCTGTGCCAATCTACACCTTCAAGCATGAACAGTTTTTAAAGACTCAAAATCTCAGGCGCTGCCAGGCACCAGTCAGTCTCTGGAGGTAGACATTTCTTAGTAAAGCTGGAAGTGATGTACACACTACACCGAAACATTGTTTTGTAATCTGGAAGAAAATATGTTTATGGCGGATCCATAACTGTGCATACCTGTTTATTGCTTATCTGTTTAGATTTTTAATGCTCCTGATGTTTTAGTCTTTCAGCCCATCCGCACTCACATTTTTTGGGTCCAAAAAAAACTAAAATATTTTCAACAACTTAAAAACTTTGCTAAATGGTTAATGTTTGCTGTAAAGCCAAGAGATTAAAAGTTGTTGGAGTGATGGAAAAGTCTGAATTATACCTGATGACGCCAGTGACCTTTTATTTCCAAAAAGAAAGTTTACTTCTGTCAATACATTCATACACTTTGGTAAGAAACATACTGCAGCTAAGATTAGACAAACTTTCAGATTTTCCGTTGTGGTGTTTTTGTGTGTCTCTGGTGGTTGGGTTTGGCTGGTGAAGACACAGCTGGTGTCGCACTTACCCGTGTTTGCCTTTCTTTCTTTTAATTGGAGAAAAGATAGCAGACCTTTTCGAATACTATACTAAAATGTGAGGTCGCATTGCAGACAAATGTTTAAATTGCATATGAACTTATATATATATATATAAGTGTGACCTGAAAATAGAACAATGTTAAGTTAACATTTTACTGGTGTTTGGTTCATTTTCTACATTTTAATACAAACAAGTTGGTGTCCATCTGAGACTCAAGTTTTGCATGCTTCTCCTCTCCATTCATCACTCACTCCCTCCTTTCTATGGTTTTCAATAAGTCGCTCACACCACTGTCGTCACTGGACTTTTTTTTATGTATCCGACTTTTTTCTTTCTTCCCCTGCACGGAAAGTCTTACAAGACTCTCTTGATTTTTAAAAGCACTTTTGCTCACAAGAAATCAAATGCTGTCAGTCTGTTCTTAAAATAGTCTGCCACACAGTCTCTGGCTTGTTTTTATCTTTCAGAATGACTTTGTGTTCGCAGGGTTTGAAGCTTTCTGTCACAAGTCTATTCCTTCAACCTTTGTTCATGGAAGTATTGTCTTTGTGTGAGAGAAGGAGCAGGCTGAGCTGGGAGCAACGGAGCAGGATTAAACAGTTAATTGGTGAAAGGGTGATTAAAAGTTAACACTACCAATGCCAATAGGGTTAAGAGTGTGGTCCACTGCTAAGCAGGGGATTTCCAGTTTAACTGTGTTTCGAGGGATGAAACCAGCTTAGGATCACAGCTGAACTAATGGTCAAACTATTAAGCGGTAATAATGCTGTGTTGTGTTTAATGTTAAGCTTTAACTTCTTGATTCATTGTGTGTGGTTTATGCCAGAGATCTATTGTTCATCATGGTGTTTTTATCTTTTGTCTTTTGTCATCTTCAAACATGAAAATGTATGAAATGGGGATGCACCGAATATTCGGCCACCAACATTTGGCCTTCGGTTTAGTGAGTTAAAAGCAAGGCCGAATAGTAGCGTGTGACGCAATCAAACAACGTGCAGTGATCTTGAGTCGGAAAAGTGTGTGCGCGTTGCTGCAGAACCAGCAGCGGCAGCTCCTTTCCGCACACAAACACAACCAGACTCTCTCCTTTCTGCTCTCCATCGTCCGTCACCACGTAAAAGTTGGAAACCGTCCAATTCCACAACCAAGTCCGTTGTTAGTGCTGTGAGCTACGAATCCTTTAACATCCCCATTGTTTCCTTTGCACTACACCGGGTCTTGCTGCATAGACTGGTGTAGCATTAGCATGCAGTGCTATCAGCTGATGTGTGTAAACAATGGGTCCATGGCTCCAAGCAGTGACTCCCAACACGATCGGCAGCAGAAAAAGTAGTGCAGTTTGTATTTACATATATGGCAATAAAGTATAACTTATATTCTATATTAAACCGCAGTGTTTTAGCTGTTAGATAGTTGGAGAGGGAGGAGCTCACATTCTAGGAGGTGACGTCACCTACCAGCAAAATCCATCTGTCCCATTTGGAGCTGACTTTTTACAAAATGTGGAATAACAAGGGAGGGAGGAAAGAACTTTTTCAACTTTGTACCCCTGAATGAGGTTAAAGGGATTATATCACTGTCGCAAAACCATTAGAAAGTGATTTTTTTCATCATACCTCCCATTTAATGCAGTTTAGCTGTTTTTGGAATGCATGTTTTGTTTTATTTGAAGGCCTAATATAAATGAAAAACTTTGTTGCTACTGGAATATTTAAAAAAATGTCATAATATTCAATAAACATTACTTTAAAAAACATGTATAAAAATGTATTCTAGGCTATTTATGCACTATTTAAAAAATAGTGAAAAACTTAACCGCATTCGATATTTGGTATTCGGTATTCGGCCAAGCGTTTATACTTTATTCGGCTTTGGCTTCGGCCTCAAATTTTCATTTTGGTGCATCCCTAGTATGAAATGTGAATTAGATGAAACAAAAAGACAAAGATACTAACAAAAAACTTAAGACTGAATGTGAGTATTTATCATCCGTCTCAGTTATAGCACAATATCCATTGTCATCTCGGAGGATGGTTACTAAAGGATGAGACTGCTGGTGTATAGAAGCTACAGAAATGGGTCGCTATATTGCCATTACCATTACTGTGAATGTTAGGAAAGAGTGATTCTTCAGTGTTTTATTGCTCCTCGTTGGCAGTTTTCTAGGTTCTCCTTCTCAGATCAAGGCAATTGAAACCGCAGTAGATTCCTTCATCTTCTACCATTAGCCGCACAAATAACAAACAGCAGTTGCCAACAGTACACAAATGTTTAGAAATTCCAACTACTAGAACCAGAGAAGCCACTGAAACTAAAAAGTGTTGTATGTGTCCTTTAGGAAGTGGATAGCAAACTAATCAGTATCGCATTACTCACATTTTCAAGTTGATCATTTGTTACAAAATGGGTCTGAAACTCAAACACTCTCTCAATAAGACTCAAGGCTTTTAATTATTCACCACAGGTTATAATTCCCCTCAACACGCCAGGGCACATAGATAGCATTTATAGCACATTAGATAACACTCCAGCTGAATCCCTATCTTTCTCATGCAACGTCTTATTGGCAACTGCTTTACTTTCAAATCCTTATCGTGGCGTTCTTGTTATTTACAGTTAGGCTGACCAGTGTTAGTCTGTAACAGTCTTTTAAATGGAAATGGAAACAGCAAATGAATAGGATTGTCAATAATTCAATTAAATGGGGGCACAATCTAAAAAGTGTTGCCATAAAAAGTTCTACACTGAGGTATTGTGTGTTTGTAGGTTTAAAGTATGTGACAACCATATGGACACATGAGCTTCCGAGAAACCTCATCTAACAAAGTGTGTTTGCAAGTATGTGACATCTGTATGAGACGGAAAGTTCTTCTGATGCTGTAGGTCAAACAGCAGCCTGTTTTATTAGCATGAGACTATGACAAGCAGCTTGTCCTCATAAACAATAAGGTGGCAGATTCACTGTCGTACTGTGTAACCCACTCATCCTTAATGGAAGCTGATTTGAACACTAAAAGCCTTGTTTTCTTCATTGTGAGTAAATGCCCGTGTAGTATTGACACAGATGTTGTCAGTGCCCTTATGTAATGCAATGTTCAAGGCCGATTATGAAGGCAGGATGTTTGCTAAGCTGTTTGTTCTACCCCGTCTGAATGGACATGCTGTTCAGTCTGTCTACAATATCCTCTGTATCCGTTGTGAGGGATATTGTTCATTCTGGTTGGAGGTGGGTGTGGGCATATGGTTGATTGAATTCACTACACAAGTGGGAGAAATTCCGCTTTCTCAAAATATTATCTTCAAAAGTCCTTAAAACATGTCCCAAATAGTTTTTCTTTCTTTATCGGATCATGAAAAGTGCAAAGTTTTAACTTTAACACAAAGAAAACCCACTTGCTTTTGAAAACTTAAAAATATACAATTATTTGAAAAGGTTTAAGGGTAAAGTTGGTAGTGTTTGGCAATGAAGTAACATTCTTTCCTTGCCACTCATCTTATGTAGGAGGGGCTCTGGCTATAATAAATCTCTGCTTGAAGGCTGACTGTGGATTGGAAAGGGAGAAATGAGGTGGGTGGGACAAAACCTCTGTACAGTATTGTAACAACTTGCTTTTGTATGCCTAGTCGTAGGTGGCTGAGTGCTGCCACAGCTTGTGTGTGCGTGAGTAATATACATATTTCAGGCAGCTGCATGTCTCGTCCTTAGTATCCTGTCAGATTTTAGGGGCCTGGAAGCTATTAAACGGATCTAAAATTATTGCAAAACATAGTTAAAAAGGCTACACCGCATTAATAAGCATGTTAGTGCTTAGGTGGGTCTCTTGTCCTCCGTCTGCTATGTAAGTGTAGGAAACAACAGTAAGGATAGGTCGGAAAATTATACCACAAACATGTAATGTGAGTTAAGGAGTAATAATAAGGGGCACAATGGCATTTTTACTGTGTCCTTAGGCACATTGTATAAATGTGAATGTACAGTATGTAGGTGTTGTGCTTATTGACATAGCTTATCCCCATCAGTATAGCTGGGCAGGCCGTATACCTAATAACAAACATTGATTATAACACAGATATCATCTACGCGTCATGGATAAAAATAATCAAAAGTATTTCTTCCGGAAAACTCAAGAATTTACTCACAAACCAATGTGAAAGGTTGAAAATACCGCTCGCAAGTTTGTTTTTGACGCCATCACAAACATTGAGTTTGTTGACAAATGGTCATTTGACTTGAATGTTGGTAATCTTCCGCATTGCAATGTGGGATTGGGAATCCTGTTGAAGAATGCAAAGATGAAACCAAAGCAGAAAAGTTTCTTTAATAAGTATTTTTACTTCATTCTTTTTGTGATTACTTGTGTTTTTTTGGCAGACAAGGAAGACATTGAGTCGCTTGACACCAGTTTAGTTCTGGTTTGTTTATGGTGTTCTGTTGTGATATGACGTGACTTCGCGAGAGATATTACATTTTGGCGGTACTCTGGTGTTTCCGTGAAAGCCACAACATCAATACCCGTCATTGTTTTGGCACAACACCAGAAAGTGCATCTTTGGGGTCACACTGGCATTAGTAGTGGATGAGAACAAATTTTGGATGATTTACATGGGTATGGTTTAAAAAATGTGAGGGATTCTACCCAACAGCTTTAAGTTTTTTTTTCCCTAGATTAATAAAGAGCAATAACAATCCAATGTGATATTATACAGAAAAATTTAATCAACGAACCAAGAAAAGCAAAAACACATCAAAGTAAGAACCTTACAAATTTCTAATTGCATACCTTTAACATGTCCCAGGTTTGAGTCATTTTATGAAAAATAAATATATGATTAAATTGGTTAACCAATGTTAAAAAAAACAAACCAGAAAAAATGAAAGACTAATTTATTCTTGTTTGTGTAAGGGATTTTATTTGATCATTTCTTTAGATAATAATTCATTTTTTAAATCTTAGTACAATAAAAAAGCTACATTTCTCTTAGAAAACCAGCAGTCCTCAAAGTACCAGTATCTTAATCTTTCTCTTCTTTTAATTGCATTATGCTTTGTGGTATCATGCAATTTAATCTCTTGGTCCATTAGTCTCTAATTGTGACGTTTCTACCAGGAGGTGGCAGCAGCACTGTACTGAGATATAGGTTACCACACGCAGCAATGCATGCTCACTTCAGATGGCCATACAGTTCATTCACCAGTTATTCCCTAGTTTTTGCACCTACAAAAACACATTACTTAAATCACCCAACAACTATTTTTTGGCCTGAGCAACATGAAAGAGAAATAATAAATGACTCAGCAATTGTGTATTTCCAGTTCTTTCCTAAACATATAGCATATTGATTTTTTAACACCTATAATGAATTGTTTGTCCTTTGTGTGTTGCTAACACAATCCTGTAACACATTCAGTGGTTTCCAAGCATTCCATTTCTGTTTAATCTCCATCAGTCGATTTCAAGTAAAAATGCTTTAAACTCAGCTGGTGATGAGTTAATGAATGGGTCTTCTGTCTATGTGACGTCGTAATCATAAATAAGGTCATAAAGGCCATCACATGAGACTCTGGGGAGGAGGGTCAGAGGTCAGGAGCCACCAGGAGGAGATTGATCGTCCGTCATTTGCTTTTCTGCAGGAGGATGGACATGTAACTCATCCTCGTAAAATCAAGTTCAATATTTGTGTATATAAAGGTGCTCATAGTGCCTGTTAAAGGCAGGTACAGTTGATTAATTTTACCGATTTCCAATGCAAAACTCTGTGATTGGATTGGAATTTCATTATTGTATACAGTAGGTTTTGGAGCATTAGAGCAAAGTCCTGGAATCAGCTCTTTTCCAGACCAACCTGTACTGGTTTTATTCAGCGTTTAAGAAAGTTTGGCATTGGTCTCAGGCTGGGATCACGTTACCATCCTCTCACTGTGAGTGTGTCTCAAAGGACAATGTCAAAGCAAAGCTCTCATCCTAGGCCAATTGATGACATGCCTCACTCTAATCAATACAAAAAAGGAGGACAGTTGGAGTCATGTGTGCATTATTAGTGATGGCGCTCTCAGTACAATGGCTGTCTATTGTCACAAGTCATCTGGTGGATTTGTTATTTAGAGTCCTACAGATCGGTTGTATAGAGTATGAATTTCTGTCTAGTGTCTAGTAGAGACATTTTGTGTTGTAGATGTTACATGGTATTTGCATTACCATGTAATACTCTTTATTTCTGTTTTAGTTGATGTTGGTCATGTGTGGGACACATTTTAAAGATATTAGAGTGTAGTTGATCAACTGAATGAATCTTTATTAGTCTAGCACTTGTTTCTGAAATTATTCTACAATTTAAATTGAGCTTGGAGTTGAGACCTTTTGTCGTCCAGCTGTTGTCACATCTGGGACCTTAAGAGTTTTCTCTTGGTACCCCCAATTTCCTACCACAGTCCAGTTTCATACATGTTAGGCCATGTAGGTTGGAATCAATGAATGGATGTGCGTCGTCCTCATTTCTCCAACTATCTTCTACATCGGTTTCATTATTGGTTGTGGGGTGCTAAACTCTAGGGAGGAAATTGACAACTTTATTCACTGTGGGGGCCCAAAACATGTGATTGTCTGATCCGACGGCCACAATATTAAAATACATATCCACCTTTAGAATAATGACCAATCTGAGCATTGATGCAGTAGCGAACAAAGGTTTTGTCTGTTTTTGTCATTAATTGTGTTGTATATCGGCAGGCCGATATATGGACTTTTTTTCAAAATAGACCATCGGCCAAAGTTTTTTAGCACTTTAGAGTAGCCATTAAAGGAAAAAACAAAAAAGTAATAATTATAATAGCATGTGCATGGGAGAAGTAGAAGCCAATAGGCTTACAAATAAAAAGCCGATATAATAGGATAAGGATATAATATAATAGTGCCTGATCAAATATCCTTATCCTATTATATCTTTAATAGGATAAGGATTTTTGTTTTACTTGGTTGTGTACGGGTATATTTAATGTTCAATAAATGTTAAGAGTTCTATTGGTGTATTTCATTTAATTTCTAATATATACGTTTCTATCATGATCGTTTCAATTGTCTTTCATAATCAATGTGCTTTAAGAAAAAGTATATCGGCTTTAGATATTGGTCATCGGCTGAATTTTTTTTTTTTTAATTCGGTATCTGCATCGGCCTTTGAAAATCCCATATCGGTCGACCTCTAAATAGTGTATTTTTCTGTAATTTTGTGTATTTTTCTATCCTTTTTTGTATTTTTGTTGCCTTTTTGTGTTAATTTGGACTCATTTTTTAAATCTTTCCTTTCATTTAATGTGCTTTTGGATTTATTATATATGTATTTGTATGAGGGGCACATAAAATCAGAAGGAGGTTGGCTTGTGGCTCAGTCTAGTTGTGGCTCTTTCCAACCTGTTGTTGACGTGTGGGCGGAAACTTAATTACCTTTTAAAGGAGAATCAATCTCACTTCACAGCAAACGGCTGCGACCTCATTTCAAATCCCCCGTTGTGTGGTGAACATTGTTACCTGTCTTAACAATGTTTCTAGTCTGAAGAAAATTTCCAAATAAATATTAAAAATATATTTCTTCATGTTATTTTTGATGTAATAAATAGCACAAAAAACTTCAAACATCACAAGTTACAGGTAGTCTGATTAATGGTCTAGACATATATTTGTCTTTAGTCTTCTTTGTGATCAAGACATGATTTTTACCTGAATAATGACCCCCCTACTCTTATTCAATATGTGTCAACATTTACAGAAAGGTTTCTAGTTCAATGAGGCTAAGCTTGCCTTTTTAGTGTCAAAATTGTTCAATAGTAGTAAATTGTATTCGCAAGCAACAGCATAATAATTTAGTCTATAATCTAGTTAATGATCTGCATCAAGGGTTCTCAACTGGTCTCACCATGGAACCCACATTTCCACGGTCATTAAATCGCGAACCAAGATGCAAGATGCACAACTATAACATTACATTTCACTCTCACCTTAAAAGAATCAACTCTTCCCCACCCCTTTGATTCTCCTTCCCTGACTCCTTCTTCCCTGTTCCCTTCCCCCCCACCTAGGTGTAACACTTCCCTCTCTTTTTATATTCTCCCTTTAATAACGTGGTTCTTACCCTTCCTTAGGGAGGGCTGGTGATGGACACAATTATGCAATAAAATATTTAATTCATGTTTAATTCAGTTCAAAATCTACTTTTTCTCCTCACTTCTCCTTTATGTTGTTTTTCCCATTTTTCATCTAAATTCAGGGCGTCTCCAATGCCCATGGCGACCCACAGTTCTCCTGTTCTTGTCTCCCACGTTATTTGTCATTTGTTGTTATATGTGTGATGTTTTCTTTTGACGGGATGATACTGAAATGTTTGTACAGCACTTTGTGGTTTTACCTGTGAAAAGCACTCAATAAATAAAGTTTACTTACTTACATATATAATATTTTTTTTAAAACATAAATCTATGTATTTTCCTGTTCAACATGAATTTCACAGTAGGAGTGTATCAATATCTCGATACGGCTATTTTTTGCAAGATCAATTATCGATATGCTCGCGCTAAGTATTGATTTTAAAAAATAATAAAAAAAATTTCTTTTTTTGCGGGGAAATTTAAGATTTATTTTGTTATTTTAGAAAAACTTTTCTGCTTTTTCACTAAAATGTGCAGGTAGGTCTTCATAGAAATGTTGTCACTATTTGTTGAAGGAACCAATATATTGTTTACTGGAATATTGCACTATAATGGTGTCACTGGTAAGAAAGACCCTATTTTTTGTTTACAGAAAGCACTATTGGAGATACTTATTTGTTTACATTGTTATGTTGACACTTATTTACAGAAATGTTGCACTAAAATAGTGTCACTGTTCATAGGACACTTTTTCATTTATTGTCTTTCAGAGATATAAAATAAGTTATTTTTTTCACTTAATCTTTTTTTTCTTCTGGTTATGTCATAGATTATTGTAGATTGATTTCTGACCAATATATCGATAATCGCAGCATTGTCATATCGAGCTTTGTATCGCGTATTGTATCGTGAGGTGCCCAGAGGTTCCCAACCCTATTTCACAGCATGTCCGTCAAAAGAAAAATTTCTTTCAAAATAAAAGACAAGTCCAACATGAGAGACATTAAGTATTTATTTATTTTTGACCAGCTATCCGCGACCCACTTTTGGGTCCTGACCCACCAGTTAAGAATTGCTGATCTACATTATGTTGTGGTTCTTACTTAAAGCAGGCTCTACGGTTAATGAAAACCAGGAACTTGAGTGTCAGGTCCGTTTGGCTCAATCTGAGCTCACATGGTGAAAGAGTGACCTGTAGCCTCAAAGCTGTACGATGACAAACACACACATGCACGCTCAGCAGCTTCACAGGACTGCAGCAGGATGTTGTGCTCACTCACCCAGTTAAATGCTATTTGAAGTCAATACTGTTCCACTTGTGAACCGGGCTTTTCCAATGACCGCCTTCTAGTCACTGCCTAAGGTTGGTGGTTAGATTACGTTCCTCATCTGAATATAACCCCCTGTTCCCAAGAATTTGGAAATGGCCTCTAAAAGGATTGACAAGTGACAGCAAAGGGCCGAGGGCAAAAGATTGAGTACACACAGACAATAGCTGGACTAACACATACATAGTTTATATACATGTCATTGTGACTTTGCCTTATACAAACAAAAGCGATGATGAGCGGAAAGACTCCACCCTGCTTCAGGATTCTATCCTCAAGTGTTGTTCTGATTCATAAGTTACATACTAGAGCATTTCATGCGTGTTCTGTCTGAATGCTGATTATTTTGGTTATTGACTCTTGATCATATCATTGTGTTGCTTTGCTTATGCTGTTCAGTCTTAGCCGACCATCTAATCTCTTATAATGAAACAAGTCAAAGCTTATCTAAAGCAGGGAACTATTAGATGGGTAATTATAATAAAATAACACAAAAGTATCTTTAAATCATATAATACAAATCATGTTAAATGTTTCTATAATAATATCTATCTATCTATAAAGCAAGGACTGTCTGTCTATCTATGTGTTCCTCAAATGGGCTATATGCACGCCTCACTTCCGTGTTTGAGTGAAGACCGTTAAAGAACTTCCGGTTCTTTATTATTACAAATGACTATAGTTTTCATATTAATCTCACACAACTCAAAAATAGCAGTAAATAGCAAAGGACGTCTTATACATTATTTGCATAAGCTACTGGCCTTTCACCGACAAACTGTTTTTCCCATTGATTGACAGATAGATAGATAGATAGATAGATAGATAGATAGATAGATAGATAGATAGATAGATAGACTTTATTGTCTGGCCTGAAGCAGTGACAGAAATTTTTTTTTGACACGGTCACAACAACACATTCAGCACAATGAAACACATTCAGCACAATGAAACATAAAATTGGCTTAAAAACACACAATGAGGATAATTTTATTCAGAGTTGTTCCTCTTGTTTTATGTTTAGCTAGGCGCTAATGCTACTTTACTAGCTATAGCTATGTTTTGATAGCATTTCTTACCTTGTATAAAACCTAATGTCTTCATCTGAAGCTGCAAACCGTCACCGGAGCACTGCGTTCTCCACCCGGACCATCTCGATAACACTGAGGGCTAAGTCCAATGCACCAAGCTCAGCACAGTAGTCGCGGTAGTCGCGGTGAGGACATGGTACATCATGTCCTCCTCGGGGTCCTCAGAGGGAGAGGTTGGTCGCTTGCTTCACTCCCAAACACCAGGACGAGGTGCAAGAAGGGAGTAATTATTCCATTCAAAAAGAACGGGGACAGCTTCACCGACGCCGTTGTGCATTTGATCACTCCTTTATGTCAGGGTTAGAGATAGGATTTATCTCTCCAGATGTTGATGACCCACTTTTTTCGCAGCTCATCCTCTTCAGGGAACGTAAAAAAACAAAGCAGAACTACATCTAGCTGAAGCAGGACACTTAAGGATGCAACAGTGGTATCTTGATGTGCTATCTTTTCTTGTTTGGAAGGTAAACTTCCTCTTTTTGAATGTCATTGTGTAGACACACAACCACACACACAGGCACAATAAAACAAAGCTGTGAAAAACATGTTTCAAAAGTGTGACTGCTCACTTCTCCACTGTTTTGACTGTCTGAAAGCGGTAACAGGAAATACGTCAGCAGTCTTATTTTCAACCGGAAATACGTCACGTCACTGTGCATATAGCCCTTATCTCTGCGGATAAGGCTCAGACTGCCATAAGACTTTCAACATGGCTGCTGCTTGGTTCAAGGGTGTGCCACGTCGAATTTTGTTGTACTGCAATAATATCGTTAAGACATGACTGTAGTCCCTTGTTTATCGCGTGGGTTACATTCTAAAAATGACCCGCAATAGGCAAAATCCACAAAGTAGTCAGCTTTATTTTTTACAATTATTATACATGTTTTAAGGCTGTAAAACCCCTCACCACACACTTTATACACTTTTCTCAAACAGACGTCGACATTGTGGGGGTTTTGTCAGGGAGAAAACTTGCAAACATACAGCAGGATCATAAAATGTCCCCATTCGCTTTATATGCGTGTTTGAAGCAAAGCACCGCCCACCAGCGACACATCCAACTCGGTGAGTTTCACTGCCTGCTGAAATGAGGAGCTGTGCTCCTTTTTCTCCTCTCATAAACATAAACCACCAGTGAAAAAAGCCGGTGTGATCAGTTGCTATCCTAGCTCAGTACTACAGAGAGAACTTTTACCGGCTACTACCACCTCCTCGCTGATCTCCTTCACGCCAAATCTTTCCTAATCTGGTCCTGGTTATAAAGGCCATGTCACACAGCTCCAGGTGGTCACACACAGCTTCTACTCAATGGTTGAATGGGTGAACAGACCGGTGTCCGTGTTGACGGCCTGACTCTGATAATTTCAATCAGGACGCAAAACACAATGTGCGGGTTCTCTCTTAGCCAATCAGGACACAGAACACAATGCGCGTTTATACGTTGTAAAAAAAAAGGTATTCAAAATTGCACTGTAAACAAAATCTGCGATACTCCGAGGCCGCGAAAGGTGAACCGCGTTATAGTGAGGGACAACTGTATTTCATAAATGCCGTTGTCCTTCGTCCACCAGAGGCACCACAGTCACGTGCGCCCACGTAGCAATGTGCCCGCCAGAGCCAATCGCTGGAGAGCCCACCTCCTGGCCTCAGTACACGGTGTGTGTGGACTCATATCAGCCGCTACATTGTACAGCTACATTTGTGATGTGCAAAACAATAACATAAAAGTATAAAATAAAAATAGAAATAGGCTTTTGCTTTATACCTGTATATGTGTAACAAATTTATAATTAAGTTATGAGTGGAAAAGGTTAGGTACAGAATTTTACAAATATCAATATAGACACATATGCGCCCAGTTGCACAAGTACATACATACAGTACATGTACACAAACGCCTACATACATGCATAGGCAGACTATTTATATAATATAGATAGTCTGCCTAGGCATCTATGAATACAGACTTCTACGGGCACTGCACTCGTAATTTAAAAAGCTAAAAGTAAAGCTTTAAAACAACCTTATTATAAAACATACATTTTTATTTAATTATGTTTCACACTTAATATGTTTCAATTATTCCTGATTTTCTCAGGAAATTGACTTTGATCTCCTGACATGTTTTATTCAGAGGTGTCTGCTGATCACTTTGATGTGTCCTTGACTTCCGCGTAGTAATTCCTGCAAGTTCATTTTGTCTTATTTTTGAATAATATGTTGTTAATAAAATGATCAGCAGATGCCTCTGAAAAAGACTGGCAGTTGACAGTCGAAACATGTCAGATCTATGTCAATTTCCTGATAAAAATGAAACCTTAACATATTATTCAAAAAGAAGACAAAATGAACTTTCTGGTATTGTTTCAAACTTAAAAAAATATCCATTAAGATTAAGAAAATGTTCCCCTTTTATTGTACTTAAAAACAACTAACCTGGTATATTTTTTTAAATTACCGTTAATTTAGCCACATTGCATAACATTTAATCCAAAATGTGAAACTAATAAACATAAGTTCCTCAGATATCAGACCATTTCTTTTATGTTGCTTGACTTTGTGTGTATGTAAGCATCTTCCTAATATTTTGACAGCTATCTTTGATGGAACAATTTTTTTATGTGGGCACTAGGTGGGTGTATGTACTGTAAATGTGCCTCGCTGCTGTCAGTTGAGATTGTCAGTGACTTGCCTGTCTGCTTGGTTCAAGGATGTGTTTTGATTGCAGGGATCGTAGAGTCGTAACAGCTTCTGCCAAATCACAAACATTAAGATGATTTACACACAGCACAGAAATCCACTCTGACATAACAACAAGCTAATCTTTTAAAAGCCTCTGATAATTAAATTCTAGTTATTGTCACATCGGTGATTTAAGTATGTCCTAATGCAGAGACGGGCAACTTTTTTCACAGTGGGGGCCACAAAAATGAGATTGTCTGATCCGAGGGCCACATTATCAACATTAGCTTTTAATCAGCATTCAGAATAATGACTTGAATCTGAACATTAATAAAATGAAAGAGTAAATGGTTTTCCTCTGTTTTTTGTGTATTTTTTTTTAGTCGTTTCTTTTTTTTTTTTTTTGGTATTTTGTGTATTTTTGCAGTCATTTTGTATTTTTATTGTTATTTTGTGATCTTTTTCTCTTCTGTATATTTTTTCAGTTGTTTTGTTGTTTTTGCTGTCGTTTTGTTTTTCATTATTCTTATTTTTAGTGTTTATGTTGCCGTTTTGTCTATTTCTCTCTCGTGTTTTTTTGTCTTCTTTTGTGTTGTGTATTTTTGTCGTTTTTGTCGTTTTTGTTTTTCTCTTTTTTCGTGAGTTACTTTGTGTATTGTGTTGTATTTCACATTCTTTCTGAGTGTCATAATTTTTGTACTACAAAAACAATTACTTAATTTGGTCAAATTCATTTAAACGTGTAAAGAACGTTTCCATCAAACAATTGCAATTTGAGGGCCACCAGTTTTCCTTGCTTTTCCTAATGTATATTGAGTATGGCTACACGATTATGGCCAAAATAACAATCACAATTATTTTCATTAATATTGTAATCATGATTATAATCACAATTATTTATCATATTAGGGAAAAATCTGTCTTTTTATTGCACTACTTTTAAACAAACTATATGTGTACAGTTTACAGTGCAAAATTAAGCTTTAAAATGGTATTATAATTAAAAAAAATTTAAATGTAAATATTGCAGATGATCAGGCTAATTTAATCGTGGCAACCAAAATCGTGATCACGATTCATATTCGATTAAATGTGCAGCCCTACTATTGGGACGGTAAAACCTTCAGATGCATGTTCATCTTAAAATTTCTCAGATTGATGGAACCGCACTGAATTTATCATTTTGCTGTTTTCCAGGACTTACACACCATCTACTGCCACCTCTATCACATGGATGTGCTCTCACACCTTCGGGAACATCAGCTCAGGTGAGTCAGTCTTACCTTCATGTTCAAACTTTCCCTGTTAGAATCTACGTTAGTGAAACAACCCATAGGACTTACTGTACATTCTGTGCATTGTTATGCAATATATAGAACGCATCCATCCCAAACACGTTTCAAACACTCAGGTTTTAATACCATTCTTGTTTGAGATGTTGTCCTCCTTGCCTTTTTTTGTTTCTCTTAGTCACATCATGTGTTAAACTCATGGCCCCGGGGTCAAATCCGACCCTTTAGAGCAGGGATTTGCAACTTTTATCACAGCGGGGTCACAAAAATGTCATTGTCCGATCCGTCGTTCATGCCAGTATTAAGAATAACGACCAATCTGAGCATTAATACAGGAAAGAACAGAATTTTGTGGTTGCTTGTTGTCTTTTTGCGTATTTATGCGTCATTTTGGGAATTTCTATTGACATTTTGTGTAATTTGAGTCATTATTTGTGTTTTTGTTATTCTCCTGTATTTCTCTTTATTGTCAATGTGTGCCTTTTTGGAGTTTTTTCATTTATTGTATCATATGCAATTGTGTTAGCATTATGTGTCATTTTGTATATGTGCCATTGTTTTGTGAGTTTAGGTGGTTTTTTTTTGTGTCTGATGTTTGTCTATCATGAGTCATTTTTTTGTGTTTTTGTTGACATTCTGTGCATTTTGCTGTTAGTTTGTGTGTTTTTGGAATTATTTTGTGTATTATGTTGGGCTTTGTATTACTTCCAATATCTTGAATTACAATTTTTGGTGGATTTGTCTGGGGGGGGCACACAGAATTAGGCCAAGGTGTCTGCATCCAATATGGCTCGTAGGAGAAAGTAGAGATGATTGATAAAACAATAATTATTGTAAAAATTACAAAATAATTCAGTTGTAGATAGGTCAATCTCTTCAAAATGATATATTTAATGAAACTCCACAATATTTGTAGGGCTTACAGTTTTCCCAAGCTTATATCACATGATGGTGGTCATTTTTAATCACAAATTGATAAAAGAACAAAAGAAAAAAAAAAAAAATATCATTGACGTTAAAAAGGCTTCTTTTTTTGGCCTAAAATCTGCGGCCCACTTGAGATAAAACTGGTCCTTATTTGGCCCCTGAGCTAAACTGAGTTTGGCTCCTATGCTCTACGTAATCTAATAAAAACAACACTAACAAATAACGTCTTTCTTTCTTAATGAGCTGTATTTTTGATTGAGACTAGACATTTAGTGACACAGCCGGAAAAGGTAAAGAAAATGGTCTTTAGTCAGTCAAAAAAGTTTAGTGCCAAAGTCTTCAGTCATATCTCACACTGAACAACAAGAAATGGGACTTTTTTTTGGCAGCCAGAAATTCATTTGTGAGTGATTCTGACAGGCAGAATGATTCTTCTCACAGGACAAAGTGTATTTGGTTGTTAGAGTGAGAAGTGTCTGACAGATGGTGTTGGAACAAAAGTCAAAAGTTTCCTTTTTTGTTGTTCTGTTTCAGGTCAATGTGTTCCTCTGCCAGGTATGAGAAGCATGAAGCAAACCACATCCTCTTCTAGTAAGTATACTCTTTGAATGAGCGTACCTGATTAGCATTGTGCCCAATTTTACATGGGACAGAAGACAATACTAGACTATGTGCAAGAATGGCGATAGAGACTGGTGCCTGAAAATGGTAAAAAAAACGCATGGATTGAACAAGATTTTCTCGTTTTTATTAGATTTTATAGATTTTGTTCTGTGACCCAATGATAAATAGGAATCAATGTCAAATTCAGACAAATCAGCAACAAAAGCATATATACAGTATCTTATTTTGGCATTGTCTCAACAGTCGTCAGCAGCAGTAGAAGATTATTTTAGGGTTGAATTCAAGTTATTGTCCTTTGTGTTGAGTTTTCATGTTCTCTCTGTGTATGTAGTTGTGTGAAAGCATGCTAGTATATACCATTGCCCTTTCCACAATGGGACATTTCAGCCAAATAATTGTGCCTCTTTACCATTATCCAGTTTTGTGTGGATTAGTTGTTATCCACTTCCTGAAATCTCAGGCCTTGAAACACCAACAGTATTTAGATCACCTGTAATGAGGCAAATGATACCTTGCAGTTATAAATGACTTTAAAAAAACTAAAAAGGAACAAGCCAGATGTCTCCTAATACCATCTGAAGCCATCCTCATTAAACAGGGCGTGGGGATGTCTACTAACTGCTTTATAGATGGTGTGTAATCATTATTTATCTCAGGTACATTTTAAATGAACAGTTTATGTTCATCTCTTAGAAATCCATTTTAGTGTACTCCCATAGGTTTCAAAATACCACTGCCTAATGAGAAACTATGGTTCCTCATTGTTTGTCTTCTTTAATGATCTCATGTTGTCATTTGTTGCCTTTCTGAGGAGCTAAAAAGGAAAGATGAACTACTCACCAAGTATAAGGACACAGTCGTAAAACAGTCAATACCGCTGTTGTCCTTCCTCCATAGTACTCTATGTGACAACGGTACAGTTCCCTGGGAGAATCCAGGTTGTCTTGTTTCACACCACGCCTGCCATCGTGGGCCGAGGTTGTCGTCCGCGGACGAGAGAAAAACACGGAAAATGGCGTCCCTCCTCCGCTTATTCTTCATAATCGCTTTGAAGCCCTTTCGTACAAAAATGGGAACAAACTCAGTCCAATTAAACCGAGTGAATCTGGTTCTGCTGGAGATTTCTTCCTGTTAAAAGAGAAACTATTATGCTGCGTTCACACCGGATACGTCACAAAATGTCAGAACGTCCAGATTACATACAAAGTCAATGGAGAGATGCGTCCCAGATGCGAAATCTTTCCTGTGCAGCGGTACAGTCCGATCTGCACGTCAAGAGCGTTGGCCGTGCGAGCGCACTCCCGATTTTACTCATATGTTGAAAATATTGAACTCCTGCGACTGTTTCGCATGACGAAAGCCAATCAGAGTCTTTGTTGACGATGACGTCAGGCCGTCAACACGGACACCGGTCTGTTCACCCATTCAACCATGGAGTAGACACTGTGTGTGACCACCTGGAGCTGTATGACACGGCCTTTATAACCGGGACCAGACTTGGAAGGATTTGGCGTGGAGGAGAATCAGTGAGAAGGTGGTAGTAGCAGGTAAAAGTTCTCTCTGCAGTTTTCATCTTTGAAAGTCGGCACTGAGCTAGCATAGCATTAGCCGCTAATCACACTGGCTTTTTTCACTGGTGGTTTATGTTTATGAGAGGAGAAAAAGGAGCGCAGCTCCTCGCTTCAACAGGCAGTGAAACTTATCGAGTTGCATGTGTCTGAAGTGGGCGGGGCTTCACTTCAGACGCGCGTATGAAGCGAATGGGGACATTTTTTAATCCCGCAGACCCTGCGGTATGTTTTCGTGTGGCAGATGCATCCAGTACCGCAGAAGACGCATTCGGTGTGAACGCAGCATTAGAAGGGAGTTTTTTCTTCCCACTGTCGCTTATGCTTGTTCATGTGGATTTGTTGTGTTATTTTTTTTTTTATTACAAATGTTTTATTTTGAAAGCGCTTTGAGATGACTTTTGTTGTAATTGGCACGATATTAATACAGATGAATTGAATTGATAATGCGAAGAAATGATTAATGAAACGGATGAGGTACAAGGTTGAAAGCAGGAGATTTAATCATTGTATTGAGAAAAAAAATGTAGACTTAGTAGAAATAAAAAGGGAGAAGATAAAAGCAAACAAAAACAAGATTAATGGAGATGTATTATAAGGAGGTAATTACATGCAAAGGAGGGATGAAAACAAGAGGCGGATATGCTAAAGAAGAAGAAAGATGACAGGAGAGCGATGTCAAGAGGGAGGAAGGCGAGATGAGAAACGAACCGAGGGTGGCTGATAACAGTGAGGAAGAGGAGGGATGAAGGTCCGGAGGAAGTGCGAGACATGGAGGGAGGACAGAGATGGATGGAAGGATTACGTAGCAGCTTTACATGCTAAATAATGTAATAGCATGGTCGCTGGAATCACATCAGTCACACACTGGTTAAATTCATCATCAAATAAAGAAGTGGCACAAATTCAGTCCTTCCACAATAGAATGCTTTCACTCTCCACTGAGTTTCAGTCGCTTACCTCTGACCACAGCGGCTGCTCTCTCCAATTTCACACTCAAATTACACAGACAGCAGATGAAAATAATTAAGGGTCTTTGCAATGAAAGCACAAGAGTACTTACTCAAGTTGACTTTTCCTTTGCAAAAAAAAAAGGAAAAAAACCAGTCAGTCCATCTTTAATGATTCTCTTATTATGTAGTTCACAGGTTCACCAGGTCTTAAAGTAACACACACAGTTACTACAGTCATTACTGCATTTTACCTATAAGTAACAAATACACGTCAAAACCCATAGAAACTTCATGAAGGACAGTTTTCCATCTTATTATGCAGATATTTTTAACTAATTAGCAAATGTTCACTTTATTTACTTGTAATTGTTGGAAACATCAATTGATTTTGTAACTGGTAATATATTTGTACAGGAGGAGTAAACCCTGATATAATCATATTGTCTTTAGCAGATGGTATTATATGGCTTTTGGCACTGTTCCTTTTGGTTCTCCATTTGTGAACTGGAATCGTAATACAGTAGATATTCTCCAGCTCTCATTGATTGCATTTATGGCCCTATAGCGCATATCATACCAAGGATGTAAAAAATGTAAAGGCAATCCATGCTGGCCAATTTATGTGCTAACCGTTATATCTAACGTCACGACTCAATAATGCCTTTACCTGAAAAATCTTTCAGCATTAACCTTGCGTTGCTTTGCTAACATGTCACTGCTTTACTTTACTAATGGCACATTTTTTCTGTCTTGTGTAGCCCTCTATATTAATCTGTAGACATGGAAAAACTAATACTATCAAGAATAACATCCAAAATTTAGTGATAATGGGAAAACTGTGATAAGTTTTGATTGATTGATTGTTTATTCCGGGTTCAATGTACATTACATATACACATTACTCTTTTCAAATTAACATACTTTCATATATACATAAACTCGAAAAGGAGTGGGAGGAAGTAAACTTAATAACTTAATAACTTAACTTAATTCCCACCCCTGTAATTGTCATAATTCATATCAGTAGTTGCTTCCTTTCACAAAACAGTTAACATAACAGATAAACAGTTTACATGCAAGAAACATACATATGCATCTACACATAATTGTATATACACATAAATATATAAAAGGATATGTTACCAACATTGGTACGTACTTTAGTAGATCACAATCTATTGGCAAGCTCTTATATGTAACAGTTTTATTTTTTTAATGTATATTCCTGTCATTCTTATACTAAGAACACCTCCTTCATTGTTCACCTATATACACCCTTTACCTTTATATATATATATACATATGTATATATGTATTCATTTATTTCTTAGTTAAAAAAAATCACTACTGTTGTTATAGTTCAGCGTCTTCAAGCACAACAATCTTTTTATCACTGTTATTGCCTTTTATAATATATATATATATATCCCTACAAAATTCACTTTCAGTAGTCAATATTACTCTTCATTTCTGTACTCTGACAATATATTCCCTTTATATTTCTTTTTAAACTTGTAAATATTTGTGCAATGTTTTATATTGTTCCCCAAACCATTCCAGAGTAGGACTAAGCACAATGACACACACTGTCTTTTCCTGGTGGATCCCTGACTTTAAAGTTACTACATCCCCTCAGGTTATACTGCCCTTCATTTTTACAAAATAATTTCTGGATGTTACATGGCAATACATTATTGTTGGCCTTTAGCAGTATATAGTTTGACCAAATCAGTGAGCTTCAGAAGTCCAGATTTAACCAACTTTATGTATAATTCTTGTAACACGCTTTTCTAAGCAATATCAGATTTCGAGCTTTGCCTGATTACAGTTTGTTTGTTCTTTGCCCCCTGTTTTGTTTACCAGTGATCATTTTATCAATGAGGGATGAGCTCACTATGCTTTCATACGACTTCTTATTCTTCAATGACTTCATGAATAGACTGTGTTGTATTTATTGAACTAAAGGAACATAAAGGCAGCAATATCTGACATGAAAACCTGTCCTGTTGCTTCTTTGTCTTTTCCAGCCCAGACAGCATCGCTACCTGTTGGTACATCCTGCTCTCAGGCTCCGTCTTTGTCAAGGAGCACATGTATCTTGCAAGACGATGGTATGTACCGTACTAACAGACACACACACAACTACAAATCACATTTGTTGCACACAGTGTGTGAGGATGCGTGCGGGTTATTGTCGAGATGTGTTCATTTGGAAAGGTTGAATAGAGACGTACACACAGTGACAAGCATTCACTTTAAATGTGTGTAAAGTGATATTGTCCAAGCTTGTGCCTATATAGGATCAATGAAAGCAATAAAATACTGACATCCAACATCATGTGTTTGGGTAAATGATGTGACACCTAAATATTCTGTCTAACTGCATTTCTTTTCATTAAAAAAAGGTTTAAATGCAGAAAAAGATACCAATTATGTACATAACTTAGTACATGTGAGCTCACTTTGATTTTCTTTTTAGATTTGACGTACTAAATTACCTTCATAATTCATTCTTTCAACGGTGTTCACATTGATAGTTTGACCTTGTTTCTCTCTTACACGCGTTACCTCTGCCCTATAACTGATGACTGTATTTAACTTTGAATATTGCTTTTCTTTTTGTAATGTTTTGCACAGTGCATATTTTCTTCCTTACTTTCTTATTCTTTCTGTTACTTTTAACCTTTTTTAAAGGTTGTAAATTAGCACATGTGCTAATGCAACAAAAACATCTGGGTTTGGACGTCTATATCAATCAGTTATTACTCTAATTCTATTTAAATGTATTTCCTGCCCTATTTTAGTTATATTATAGACTTGTATAAGATTTCAAATTATTTATATATTTATTTTCATCATAATATTCATACAAACATTTATGAAACATCTGCGATGTAATCCTTATACGTCATTGACACATTTGTTAATCCAGGTCCTACAAGGTTTCCCAATTTTTTACAATTAATGGACAATCTATGTGTGATATATATTTTTTCCTGTTGTACGTTCAGAGCAACTGCTTAGTTTTTATCGCTTTATTTTTTTTCCATTGATTACCTACAAAGAATACAACAAAACGCTGACTGACAAATTGTACCACAATGAACAGATGAGAGTGTCAACAACCTCAGGGCATCTCTACATCTGCAGTTGTTTTGTGACGTGTTGTGTTGATAACAGTGTGGGGGGGTGGGGGAGGGGGGTGCTGTGTAACAGACCGGAGGGTGTTTGTATATGTGTTTGTTGGAGTAGCAGCAGCAGCAATTTGGAGTCTCAGTAATGGTCACAGAGGGATGGTGCGTGTGTGTGCGCGTGTGTGTGCGTGTGTGCGTGTGTGTCCGTGTGTGTGCGCGTGTGCGTGTGAGAGGAATGCGGAACTTCTGGCAAAGCAGTGACTGGCCATGTGTTCCTAAGCAGCCTGCCCGCCTGGAGCCCGAAAAGCACATCCAGGCAGGAAATGAGCAGGCTACACACACACACACACACACACACACACACACACACACACACACACTGACAAGCATACACCTCACTGAAGCCGACAGACAGACAGAAGTGAACAGAGGGAGAACTCCCTCCTCCCTTCATTAAAGACAAGCTGAAGGCGTGCTCGTCACTTACTTCTTCTTGCTGAGGGAACTTTTTACTTGTACACACTGGAGACCAAAACAAACACTTGGATCTAATCCTGGATTATCTGAATTATGAACTTTTCCCCATGCGTTTTGAGGATAATGTGGATTATTTCACATCCAAGGAATACAAAGAAGCGGACCCCTGACATTCCTGTGCCTGGTCAGTAATCCTGCAAGTTTGCTTTTCTTTTTTTTTTTTTTTAATTTCTAGTTTGATCAAATAACTTCCGACACAGAGCTGCCTTTTTTATTCATTCAGGTATCTACTTGAGCTTTCAAAACTCCCTCGCTCTTTCTTTATGCATTCTTCAGCTCAGAATGCTACATTTCTTGCTTTGACATAGTTTAGGCAACTGGATTGGCAGAAATTCCCCACAGCACAGTGGCCGGACGTCATTCCAGCGCTGGGCCCCACAGCAATGTAAAGCACTACTACATGTTGTCGCTTTGGTGCGTCACTGACTCGCCCGGCGTGTGTTTAACATCTTTTTTTATTTACGGGTTATGTCATTAAGTATGTTGGTGTTTTCCCTGTGACACTAATGATTTATAGCAAGTTGTGGAATAGGATTTACAGAAAAGTGTAGCAGAAAAATATGAAAATAAGAACAATATAACCATGCCTTTTCACATTAACTGCTGTTCGGTCATAATGAATAATAAAGCAGAATTTCATTGAACCAACAGGTTTTTACCTGATTATTGTGTTTTATGAGCACATTAAAAGTAAATAGAACATGTCCGGTACTCTAAATTTCATCCACCACGTTTTCCCAATGACTCAGTTTCTCAGTTTGTGTGTATTTTGGTGACTTATTTCCAGCAAAGACTGCTGGCCAGCTCTCCATGTCTGCTTTTAAAGGAAGTTCATGTGAGTCAGAGTGATCACTGTTTGCCAAAAAAGCGCTAAAAACGAGAGGAAGAACAAAGCACGAGGGAAGTACTGTAGTCGTAGCTTGTGATGACCTTTATTTGGGATGTGCTTGTTTTTCTTTGCAGTTTTCCACATATATAGATGCCATTAGGATGCCGTTTTGGGTTTGATTATCGTCAAACTCTTATTGGCTTTCCATTGTTGAAAAGAGCAGAACAACTACAATAACTGCAGACACTGCTGCACTGGTTGTCAGTTGCCAAATAATAACTTTACACTCCGAGTACCTGCGACTATACTGACTTTCAACAAACAAAGTGATTATTTGTGGTATTTAGAGAATTAAACATGTTAAAATATAAGTCTGTTTCATTTTAATGCGGAAGCATTTACAAACAAGTTGGTTACTGCTTGCATCAGACAATTACATGTTAATGTGTTATATTAACTAGTACTGGCCGTTGATCAAAAAATATTTTTGTTAATTTGGCATAATCTTCTGTGACTGCATTCACTTCTTCTTCTAACTCATTTTTAACTGTATTGTTACCTGCAATACTAAAACTAAAATCTAAATAAGTGTATATTATTAAACTGTTTTTAAAGTGTACTGCGGTATTTGATTAAAGTCTAATAATTTGGGTGGGAACACATGCAGAAAAATAGTAAAACAATATTTTATTCATTTTAGCATTAAACTAGAATATTTCAATCCAAACAATAAAAAATACTTGAGAAGATGTTTAGTTAAGGGTTCACAGTAGTGTTAAAGTGCCACATTAGTAGTTAAATAGCATGCTAACATGAAATGTGCATTCAAATAAATAAAAGCTAGCAAGTTCTGCTACATTTGTATTAAATAGAGAGCACATTACAGGCTTTTATTTGACATATTGTAATGCTGATTATTCCCAAAGCAAATTCACATTCAGTTCATGCTTTATTTGTTTGATTAAATCTCTATCAAAGTCCTCAAAGGAACCTTTGGGGGTTAAAGGAGTGTTAAAATTGATCAGAGGAGCATAAGTGGAGGATTTTTACACATCAGATAAACAAACTATTTACGATTACTGCACAATATTGTGAGCAAACTAACTGTTACATAGTAGCTTTTCTGAACTGGCAGAGTAACACCAGTAACTTTTTACCTGTGTGGTCGTAGCGCAGCTTCAAGCTCTGGACTCTACAGCATCAGAGACCAGTCTTCATCATTGTGTCCAGTGCTCCTAAAAACATATTCATACTCCCAAAAGGTCAAAATAAACAGTAATACTACTTCTAAGAGATACTTTTTTGCTGCATCCAATAATAATGAGAACAGGAAAAAAACTGTTTCCAAATGAATAAATTAATGCTTCACATTAAAGTTTTCAATTTCGAATTTCCTGAAAGCTGACAGATGTCTGGTATTCAAAGTTTTGGTTAGTTTTCTGAGTTTTTAATTTATTTTTTGGTCTTGGCTTTCAAATTTACTAATCAGCTGTGTGTGTGTGTGTGGCCTTAGTTTCTCTGCCGGCTGTCACAGTTTATTGCCTGCAGCACCGCAGCTGTCACCAGACCTTTGCTGAACCTGTCCTCCCCTCTGACGACAACTTGTTTCTATTGGAAAAAAAGACGGACGAGAAATCCTCACCTGCTAGGACCTGCCAAGGCTCGGAGCCAGTCCTATAAAATTAGAAATATAGAGAATATTTATGCACTATAATTTAAATTCTAAAAGCAACAGACCACCACTAACCTAAAAATAATGTATTTTTAGGAAAGCAGCAAAAATCTGATGTCTTTCATGGAAAGTATGTTGTCGTTCAGGCTTCAGTGTTTTCTACTTTTTTTAATTGAGAATGCTTTTGAGCACATTTATTTTACAAGCACACAAAACTGAAGACTTATCATGGTTTTGGAAGTTTGTCTAATATCCTCTGTGGGAGACGGATTCACACCAGCTAACAAAGTATCTTGTGTAAGCCGATGAGAGCAAGTGAACATACAGAAGTACAAACACACAGGTTTATTGCTTCTTCTTTTCTTTTCTGTTATTGTCAAAGGCCTTGTCCACATGCACATGGGTGCGGTAGATTTGAATAAATATATTCTTCTTTTTCTTTATTCACTTTTTTATTTATAAAACTTTTAACGCACACTGTGCTACATTTTATTGTGTCCCGTTAAGGAGATAAGTAAGTGCTAGGTAAATCCTATAATATTATTGAACCTGGTAAAGTTCATATAGATGGTTTAGTACAAGGTGGAAACCATTTGTAACTCTTATATACAGCTAGCTGACGTGGAGTCAAATGACGCTGATGATGACGTCAAATGACGCTGGTGCGCGTTCACGACGGCTTGGAGAGGCGGCCCAATAACATGGAAATAAAAAAAAACAATTAGAAAAAGATGGTTTGGAGACTGAAAGAAGACAAGCACGGTGGACTAAACTACTGTTTGGTTCCACAGATGCATGCAGAGGCATGTGCACAGGTCTTGCAGTAAACAGTCACATGAACGGAGAGTGAGTAAATAAATAACCGTGTCACAGTTAGAGTGCGGAGTCCAACCAGACAGTGAAAAGCTGTCAATGTCAGCATCAGATCAGCGCACAGCTATAAAGCGAAAGTGAAACGCAAACCAGAGACACGCAAGAGACCCATCAGATCTACAGTATTTACATAATCCATGTATCAAAGATAATTCATGTTATTGTTCAGTAAAAGTAATGTTTCAATGGTGTATTCCTTTAAAATTGTTCTCTGCTTCATTCTACATCAACCGCGGATCACAGCTCTCACTGTACAATCTTCAAGGCTACATCAGCTGTGGCTGCTACTGCACTCACTTCAGACTGGATGCAAACGACACTATGTGACCAAACCCGACCACCAGTTCTAAATATCTCTCCGAATCTGACCGATCCTGTGCCGTCGGGTCCTGTCAGGGTTTGGTCGGGTATCCATCCTCTATCCTCAGTATCAGCTGTGCTCCGTTGATAAACAAACAGTTGATGTGCGTTCCCGCGGTGGCTTGGCTGATGGTTGCAGTTCCACTAACCACCGTGGTGTCACTATGGAGTCTGATTTCTAAATCCTGCCCTATGCTCGAAAAAGAGTTCAAAGGTCACCTTATATCAGAAGCCGAAATTTAAATAATTGTCATCAGTGAGGTATGAATATGAATACAGTACATGATGTTGTTACACAAAATACAGAACTGTTTCTTGCTTTTAAATTCAATGCACAGCGTCTTACAATGCAGATGGAAAATGACCCAAAAGCATTCTGTGAAAGCAGGCAGTTTGTAGGCAAGAGTGATATTCTGCGTTGGTGGTCAGTCGTTTAACATTAATTGTGAAATTCTTTTTAAAAAGCATGTATTCCAGTTGCCAAAATACACTGATAAGAAAGAAAGTCTCAAAAAATGACGGGCGCCCAAAAGACCTTGCAGAGAATCAGTGTTTTTAAAACAACATTTACGTTGTTTTTTTTGTAAAGTCTTGAAAGTATGCTCTTAAATCTCTCACCACACGAGGACAAGGCCAAACAAAGAGGAAGAAGGTGAAGATGAACATGGGCAGTATGCACAGCTTTGTCCATCTACGTCAGGGGTGTCAAACTCATTTTAGTTCAGGGACCAAAGACGGAGCAGCTCAAGTGGGCCACAGATTTTATGCAGGAAAACGAGTAATTTCAACATTATTGTGCCCTAGTTTACACTTCTGCGTATACATACATACATTTCAAAATATGTAAGAAACCAACAGTATCCAAGCAATAAGTGACAGATATCAGTCCCAACAGGATCTTCAATTTAAATTTCCTAGATTTTGTGACCGATTACTAAAATTGAGTTTTTTTCAACAGTTTGACATTAAAAATGACTGCAATCATGCAATATAAGCACAGGGAAAATATTTGTTGAGTTTTATTTACACAATAATTCATGTTTTTTCTGCCTTTTTTACTTTCTCTCGCGGGTCAAATTGGATGCTCCAAAGGGCTGGATTTGGCTCCCGGGCCACAAGTTTGACACGTGATCTACGCCTTACTCTATCTTCTGTTCTTCCACGTGCTTCTGGAAACCTTTCTCACCGCCTCTCACACACACACACACATACACAAAGGAGAATAAATATGCTTGGCAGACTTCGTGCGCTCTGACAGGGACCAGGCGTCTCGCCTCACTGGAGTGAGGAGAGATCTGTCAGAGTCAGGCTGACCTCCAGGCTAAGGGCTGCAGGAGAACTCAGCCCCGCACACTGCATTCCTTCATTGAAACACTTGAGTGTCCTCGCTCTGCTGGGAACTTTCACACTGATACTGTGTTTCATAGTATGTATTTAGATGATAAAAAAACAATAAAAGATAGCTGTTATCAAATAACACAGACTGTGTGAAAGGAGATTATAGGAGGTGGGACTTGATGACCAAACTAGTCAGTGACTGGTTGGAGGATACGTCTGAGATGGAAATGTTTATTACTTTAAAGTCACAAGTCCTCCTGGATCTCTTTTCCACCCAGGGCTTTAAGGAATAGTCAAAAAATGAGCCAGCATGTAATTGTTGAATGGTAATTTGCAGTATTTTCAGATAAATTCCGTATATATTTTTTAAATTTGCTAATATGAGCAATCATGCGTATTATCCTCAAGGAATTAAAGAGTAACTAAACCCCCTGGTTTTGGCTGATCTGCCACTACGGGGGAAATTTAAAAAAATGCCTTGATTATGGGCGGGGCTCCTGGAGCCGTCAAGACACGCACAGTCTACACCAGACATGGGCAACTGGTGGCCCGGGGGCCACATACGGCCTTCGGTCAAATTTTCTGCAGCCCCCAAAGTGAATGTACAAAATGACAGAAAAAAAAACATGTAACGAAAGCAAGAATACATTAAAAATGACAAAGAATTACAGCATTCCAGGAAAATACAGTAAAATACTCCAAAAACAAACAAAACTACTGCAAAAAAGAACAAAACAACAGTAATGCACAAAAATTACTCAAAGAAATGCAAAATGACAACACAAACACACAATATGACCCAAAAAACATACATTTTACAGGAAAAATACACAAGGACAACAGAAATGCACAAAATGCCTCATGACAAACAAGACAATAACAAAAATACACAGAATGACAGACAAAGACATGAAATTAATATAAAAACTATTTGTTGTTTCCTGTGTTAATGCTCAGACTGGTAATTATTCTAAATGATGACATGAATGTTGATCATGCGGCCCTTCGATCAAACAAACACATTTTTGTGGCCCCGGCTGTGATAGAAGTTGCCCACCTCTGGTCTATACTATGAAATCTCCAAAAAACAATCTATGTCATGTTAACTATACTTTACTCTATTCACAATATTCTCAGTCCAACCAACTCACCACAGATTGCAGAGTTTACAGGTGCCAGGCCATGTTTGAAATCGCATACGAACGTACTACTCATAGTAAATCTATGTATTGCATTCACATTAGATAGTATGGAATGATTGAATACGCAAGAAATACCCAGATGTATACTATGTTGGGACATTTTTTAACTATGCACAGTACTCACTACTCAACTGCCCCATGATGCATTGCGAGCGGAACGTAAAATGGTCCTGGGACCGGCTTCAAGCTAAAAATCAAACATCCTCTTTTCAAAACAAAAGCAATTCTTCTTGTCTTCCATTAGTTTTTTTTTTTAACACTTTTGTAAATTGAGCTCTTATTTTGAAGTGAACCGGAATTTTGGTCTGTAGCACAATGGCATGAAATATGTTCCCACGAGTTTTATGGATCAAATGTGCACATGTTGATATTCTACTTTGTCACTTTCTCGCTGAAAATGATTTCAGAACTTTCAGTGGTGGCGAATCAACGGAGCTATTTAGCCTCAGTGTGCTTCAGGTTTTTGTCATTGTAAATTCGAAATGCATCTTGGGAAACTTGGAAGTATACTTCAGTGGAAATGCTCACCAGCCTAGTCATACTAACCACATTTTAATTATATTAGTAGACAGTATATGCTCAATGAGTTTGTAGTGTACGGAGTTTGCCATTTCGAACACAGTTCTAGTTTTTACAAGGGGGCGGGGCTAACTGTGACGTACGATGGTCCACCAACATCACAGAATCTTGTTCTCAGCCAATAGCAACATTCTCTTGGAGTAGTTGGGTTTCAACCCATAGAGGGCAGTCACTCTTACATTTTACAACAAAATACGCCAAATTGAAATACTTTGACTAAAATGTTGAGAGTTGACCAGGATCAATCAACAGCACTTCCTAATACCCAAATACATTTGATTTAGTTACTCTTTAAAGGGTATTTTTGGACAAAACATCAGAACCAAGATAGACGTCTTTTTCTTTTTTTTACATTCTCAACTACTATGAAACCACTGACAATGCTAGTCTTGGAAAAGAAAAAATAGCCAATTGTATGTCAATAGCTGTTGTTATCATTGTTTCTGCAGTTAGAACAAATTATGACGACAGACTTTCATCTAAGCCCCGAAACAGAAGATTGACGTTAGGGAACAGGATCTGAGGGAGAGCGGCGCAAAATAAAGGGGCAAAGATAAAAGTTAGATTTTTGATAGATTTTTAGAAGAAAAGGGGATAAAAAGGAATCCTTAATGATAGAGAAAATCTAATTCTGGAGATAGTGATGCTCGTGGGGATAAAAAGTAGCAAGGCAAGAAAAAAATAAACGCATAAGAAAGAGGAGCAGCAGACAGGATGTCAGCAAAGAAGAAGAAAAATAGGAAATAATTTAAGTTATTTACTAAGATAAAAAAAAAACAAAATAGGTTTACAGGCATTAAAAGATGCTATCAGGTGTTAAGATACACCTACGTTGCATGAAGAAAGAAAAATGAGAAGATGTGAACCAGTGGGATGAAACAGTGTAATCAAAGAGACGGTGCATGAAGAGCCTGGCACTCTTTCAGCTCAGCACGCCTGCATGATTAAAACCAGCCGCTCCCGCAGTCCTCAAACAATGCTGAGTCACCACTTTCGCCGATCCAAAGGGAGTGAGACGTGTTTACAGCTCGGTCCGTTCTCGGAGGTTCACTGCGTATACAGCAGGGCGAGCTGTGCAGGCTGAGGTCCCTCAGACACTTCTAAGGTGCAGAGGAAAAACAGACGTGTTTGAGAAAAAGTGTGCGTAAACACAGGCATGCGCGCACAGTGGGAGTTTCAAAGGTGTTTGGAGAATCTAAAGTGTCTTTGAAACACAATGTTTTGACTTGAACATTTGGTAAAATTCAAACAAGTGATGTCATATTTATGCATGAACAAATATGCCTAAATGTGATCTTTGTGTGGGGTTGAAGTTCTTTCCCTCTCTTTTTAGACCGAAAAGTAGTTGTTTCTATTTTGGCTTAGTACGTGACCCGGAAGTGTACTCTCATCCGACGCTAACGGCTATGCTAACGGCAGTTCGGCATGACAAGATTGCTGCTTCCAACTGTGGATCCGAAACGTGTTTAGTTTTTGCTGGTGTTGGGCACAGAACCTCCTCACGGACATTTGGGAGGATTTAGAGACTCCTAAGTGTTGCAGAGCTAAAGATATCTCGGAATGTGTTACGCTTCGCTTCCGGGTCACGTAGTTTGGCAAATCGGTAATGGAGAAAATGAATAAAGGTGTTCGTTTTCCGTTTTTTGTTTTCTGTACCGAAGCAAAAGCGCTTGAATTTGAAAAACAAGGCGTTTTCTGTTTTTTTCATTTTAGTTTTGGAAACAAATATCAGATAATTGTTTTTTTTGTTTTTTGATGTTTTTGTTACATAACGAAAAACGAATGAACGAATGATGCACGGGTTGTGCTGCTTTCCCACCATGCATTGCAGTGCTGTGGTTTCCAATTGGATTTTGAATCAATGAAGGATATTTGCTTCAAGGTTTTGTTATTCAATGCAAAGATAAAAATAACTTTGTCTTCAAGTTTCCTACTTGTACACATCCTGCAGTATTAGGTGTCACCATGAGTAACAATCGTAACACGAGGAGTCTTAAGTCTTGTTCATGCTCATGCAGTGTTACAATTAAGGGGATGAATCTGACGATATGATGCGATTCACGATTTGCACGCCACAATATATCCCGACACTAAACAATAGGATTTTTATCGCGATATATTGCAATATCAATAATTACACATTTCACCTTTACAAGTTTAGCATTTATTTAATTTTTTTAAACTTTCGAGAACAAGTAAATGGTAACTAGCAATAGTAATAATAGTACCAATATCAAAAACAAGTGGCATGTTTATCAAACTGTCATGTAAAAATTTCCAGTATGTGTTATGAAAATGAAGTGCACTCAGCTTCCAAGCTAAAATGCATGAAGGAGTGAGTTGGTTCAACAAGGTCTGATGTGGTTCACTGACACCTGGTGACTGGACGATTATGTGCTTTTTCAAATTGATTTGGACATTTTTTGGATCAATACAGTAATTGTGTGGTGAAATATCACAATATATTGCCAAATCAAATTTTTTCTCACACCCTTAGTTACAATTGTAAATAATTGTATGCCACGGTACTCATTTATGAGTCTTTACCTCATTATGCTTTATACAAATTGTGTAATATGAAATAGGGTGTGTTTCAGGAACACAACAGTTTAACTAAAAAAGCACAACCATGAATGCACCAGCCAAGACAGAAAAGTCTAGCATATCAAAAGTATAACTATTCAGTCGATTCAATGTTTTTTAGTTTTGTTTTTGACAGTGTAGGTCATTGTTATCAGTCTTTTTATGTTTACCTCAAATTGCATTACAAATGTTCGGTAACAGAATATCCAGTTGTGTTGTTTCCCCAATACAAATGTGTTTTTTTCTGGTAATGATGTGCAATACAATCATGAACTTTGATCATATCAGCTGACAAATTTAGCGCAAACACAAAATCAAAACTATCCACTCACTGTGGTTTATTTTCCAAAAGAAAAGTGAAAGTTATCATCAAATGTGTGTGCCTATTTAATACTTTAAATCAGTGGACCCACATTTTGCCACGTCATTAAATTGCGACCCACGTTTTTTTTTTTTTTTTTTAGAAAAGAATTCAACCAAACAAATTTACTTTTTCAAAAATTAGATGTTGAAAACACACATATAATCTTTCTTACAACATATATATTCTGTGCAACAAACATTTCACAGCATCCCTGTCAAAAAAAGAAGTTCAACATGAGACATTAAGTATTTATTTATTTTTGACCAGCTGTTCGTGACCCACCCAGTACAGGTCCATGACCCTCTTTTGGGTCCCGACCCACTAGTTGAGAACCACTGCTTTAAATTAATTGCTTTAGATTAATACTATGAAATCGACATAACCATCATAACAAAATAGGATGTTTAAAGAAGTAAGCATCGAGCTGCATTTATTCCGAGGCCATTGCAGTGATATGGGCAATTACTGTGATTCAGCATCCTATAATAATGGCTCATCTGTGGGTGTGTGACAATAATTAAATACATTTATCTCCACTAAATTGTTGTATCCTGCATTGAGATAGTCACTGTTGAAGGACTTATTCAACCGGCTGCTCTTTGTGTTCTTTCTGCAGTTTTGGCAAGCAGCTGGGGGGCAGACGAGGCTGTGAATGCATCACTTTGGAGCCATCAGAAATGATTGTGGTGAGTGAAGGCACTCCTCCTCCTCCTCCTCGCTCTCTGTTTCACACTCAGGCTACTTTTGTCTCCCTGCAATGCTGTGTCCTCTCATCCTCCCGCCTTTCTATCTTTTGACAGTCGTCCATGTTTTACCACGACATGGAAGGATTATTTGATGCTTGTATTTTGTTTTTTTTCCCCCGTTTGTTTAACTCTTATCTTCTCACAAAATGTAGACGCTTATCTTTTCTTCTCTTATCTTTGAGATAGGAGGCACTGTTGTTTTTTTTTTTTTTTTTTTTTAAATAACATATATTAAGAAATATTACAAATTTAAATTTGATGCGTGGTATGTCAATGTGATAAAGATTGTTTTTAGTTTGAATGCTCATTAAAACAAAGTCATCTGAGGACAAAATGTGAAGAAAAAAAAAACAAGAATATAAACTCCAACAATTTCAGATGATCCCATAAAAGTAGGGGTAAGAAATAACCTTTAACAGAAAGAGTTGGATGAAGATCAATAGCCGGTGCACATTTTGGCCTGGTCCCAGTGCCTCCCAGTCACAGATGGCCACAGGCATACACGCTTATGCTCTTTTAATCTCCAATTAACTGATACATCCAGGTAGAGCCGCACAATTAATCAAATTTGAATTGTGATCACGATTAACTTAACCTGATCCTTGGCAATATTTATTTGAAATACGGGCTCTGCTCTCTGTAACAGTGTATTTATTCAGTTAGCCTTTGGTGCATTTTAAATTCTTAATTCTCAATTTCAAAGCTTAATTTTGCACTGTAAACTGTACACATATTGTTTGTTCAAAACTAGTGCAATAAAAACACAGATTTTCCCCTAATATGACAAACGATTGTGATGACAATATTGATCAAAATGATCGTGATTATCATTTTAGCCATAATTGGCAACCAAAGGACGTTTCAGGGACACATCTTGAATGCAACACAAAAAATAATAAGTAAATAAATATATAAGTAATGAAAACAATATTGACATTTTTGTAATGTTTAGCTTAAAATATAAGGAATTTCAGGGAATATATCAGTTTCTATTCTATTCATTTGCCTAAACAATTTTTTTTAACCATATAAAGACATTGTTGGTCGTAGATCAATAAATTAAAAATCACTTCTTCTAAATAAAGATGCAAAAGTTTGAAGTTACTGCTCGGAACTTTGTTTTGATCTCCACTGTAAACACTCTTTTCTTCCTTTTCTCAAAATGCATTGTGGGATGTGGAGTCCCGTTTCCTTCATTCTTATTGTGATCCCGCCTCAGTTTCCTCTCTAAACGTCCTTCCCTCTGTCTTATCTTTTCTCCCTCGACTTTGTGCATCGAGGACGTAAAACATCAGATGAGAATGAGACAAAATAAGCTGTAAAGTTTTCCCCTGAAAGCGGCGGCAGCACGAGCTCCTCTGAGAAAATAAAAACAAACAAACCTTGACCTTGTCTCGTATCGTAAGGACAAAGTAATGTCTCGCGGGGCATTTTTATTCCAGTGTCTTTAAGAAGCATACGTTTAAGATCTCTGTTGCTACGCTATCGTTTCTGTTGCTCTGGGAGACGTGATGAAACCGTATCATCCTTCGAAAGGCAAAACTGAGGCAATCGTCTGCAAGTTTTTTTTTTTATGTAACCCTTCGTCAGGATCACCTCTGTCTGTGTTTTAAGTGTCCGTCCACCTTAATGAATAAATCACATATTAATTAGGATTTCTAGAAATATTTTATCAAGAAAACTATCGATCATTTCGCATTTTTTCAGACTTAGATCAAGTGGTTCTACGTTTGGTTACCAGCAGAACATTGTTGTCATACATTTCTTACTAATACCTTAAATGCTTTTTTTTTTCTCTCCTTTTTTTTTTTTTTTACCTCAAATGAACTTGATGGAGTCAGATTATAGCTTAGAATCTGATAAACAAAACAATCTAAAGGTCCTTTGTTATTTATACAATATTTTCAAAGATTCAAGGTTTCCCTTAAAGGGATTGTTCACTGTTTTTACAAGTTTTCCCTAAAATCTTTAAAATGTACTTATTAGAAGATCTATGGCTAACAAAAATACAAAAATATTCATTTTATTACCTTTTGAAAATGGGACTTTACAGTTCTGAAATCACGTGATTGATGATGTCACACGGCACATATGCCTTCAAACATCCCATTGTTTTCTATTGGAGTTTAGTATTCAGCCTGCTTTTTAGATCATTTAGCAGCTTTTTTGGTCAAAATGCTAACTTGTGCTGCCTGTGCTTTTGGTTGCTCTAAATCACTTGTGTTAAACTCAAGGTCCGGCGGCCAAATCTGGCCCTTTGGAGCATCCAATTCGGCCTGCAGGAGAAAGTAAAAATGACAGAAAACATTCATTATTCTGTAAAGGACCTAATATCCAGTTGTAGTAGATATCTGAAATTCACCAACTCCACAATATTTTTAGGGGCTTGCATTTTTCCTTTGTTTATATCACATGAATGCAGTCATTTTTAATTGCAAATTGTGGAAGGAACAAAATGTATCCACAAATCTTGCATTTTCTCACAATTCCTCTAAATTACACAGTAATTGGTAACAAAATCAAGTTCAATTTGAAGGGAATTGAACTGAACTAACTAGGAAAACTAGTGCATTAATGTTAAAGTTGTTCTTTTTCCCCACCTAAATCTGTGGCCCACTTGATGTCATACTGGTCCGTATTTGGCCCCTGAACTAAAAGGAGTTTGACACCCTTGCTGTAAATAATCAAGAAAAGTTAAAGATGTCGATTACCAAAACAGTTGTGACCCGAAAAAATCTATGACCGCAGGGGGCGACAGTTCCAACTCTGGGGTTTAGTCGTATACAATGAAGCAGAGAATAAGAGCTCTCCTAAGGGGCCTTCACTCTCCCTTAAACAGTGTGTATAGCTGACGCTCTGATGGCTCCGTCCCACCTAAAAGGACTTTTGTTTGTGTGTCTTCAACAGTCAGAGATCTTCTAATAAGTACATTTTAAAGATTTTAGGCCAGACTCAGAAAAACAGTGGAGGATCCCTTTAAGGGCTGGGCTTGCTGAGCTTTTTTCTAACACATTTTGCAAAGGGTTACCACCATAGGTGGAGTTTGAGATTCCTGCCAGGGCGACAAAAAAAAAAAAAGAGAATTAAATTTACTGTATAGACCTTCTCGAGACGTGTGTAACATATACAATAATGCAAAAATGATTAGTCACATAATTGATTGTGTTGACTACAAAAATATGTGTCGGCGCATCTTTTAATGTTGTAAATTCATGATAAAATCAGGTCGGCGTTCACTTTCTGCTTCATTTTGTTGCTTCACCATTTACTGTACATTGTGAAGAAGAAGAAGAAGAAGAAGAAGAAGAAGAAGAAGAAGAAGAAGAAGAAGACTGATATTTATAAGAAAAACACAATCGCGAACTGGAATGAGCACAATACAAACACAAAGTCCATACTTGAATATCATCGTGAAGACAGCATTCAGCTAATTAGAGCAATGGGAACGAGAGGGCATTTCATTTGTGGCTTTTTGCAACTGGTCACAGGACGGACCAGAGGGACATTCACATTCCAGTGGAGGGGGATGATGGGAATGGAGGAAAAAGAGGGGAAATACTCAGTGATAATAAGAGATGTATGAATGAATAGTAGCTACAGGAAATCAGCGTGTACATGCTGGAGGCACATGTAGTTGGGGGAGGAATGTATACTGACTTGTGATTGTACAAGAAGGGAATCATGTGCACATAGGAAACAGGAAGTGTGGTCACCGTGCTCCAGAGATTGGCAGTAAAAAAAAAATAAAATTATGTTCTTGTTGAAAATAGGGTATAATTATAAGGTCACGGTGGAAACATGAATAAAAGAATGTTCTAACCTTTCCCCGTAGAATATCTTGTATTACCTGAAGGCGGTTTGTCTCATGCAGACTGTTAAGCAGGGCGACACGACACTTGCCGAGGCTCATCAACACCAACACTGAGGCCCTTTTACAACTGTTATTGTTTTTTTTTATAGCTGAACTATCCTTCATGCAGTTATTTCAGAGTCCATTAAAGATAAACTACCCATGATGCAGTTGTTATTCGTGCAACGCCAGGCTGTTGTGTTCTCTGTTTGGACTCACCGCAGCAATTGAGTCCCATTTAAACCGTGACAGAAAATCTTTGGCTCTGTCTTCTCTATTATGGTTTTATTTCAAAAGCGAGCTCTGATCGATTTAAGAGATCAGCTGAGCTCAAACTGCTGTTATTCTTGCCTTGGATGAATATAGTCCAGTTGTAGCTATCATGAGGTTTATTATATGTGTTTTGCGGAGGAAGACAAGTAGCCAGTAAATCATGATTTACTCATTCAGCTGCTTGTTTTCCCTTTTTGTTTTTTTTTTTGCTCAGCACAAACACTGTATTCTGTCTCCTTATCCTTTTTCATGGTAAGTCATGAGGTCAGTGATGAATACACATGACTGGATTGTTGAAGAAAACACACAATGGTCACTTACAATCACTATGATTGTAGTATACAGTACGTATTCCATCCTCCAAAATGGAAAGATTTACGACTGATTTATTAGATTAAACACCAGTATTAGTTTTAGAGCTTTACATATATATATGAATAAAAAAATAAATGTAAAAAAAGTTACAAAGTATTATTATTATGATTATAAACTAGTACTTTAAGATGTTTTTTTTTTCGATCAACACATCTTTTGTCAGTGTCCCATGCTTCATAAGCAATTATCATGTGAGCTACTCCTCATTTAATAGGGATAGTTTGGTGTAGCCCATCTTATTGTATAGATCTCTGTGAATGTTTTGTTCATTATTGGATTTTCCGTTCAGAAAAGGTTGTTTTTCTCTTTTAACATTTTATTTTGTCTCTAGAAGCAAAAAAATTGAATAAGTTTGAAATTTGAAATAATTGAATCTCTTCTTAACCCTGATAAAGAAAAATGCCTTAAATAAAATCTTTGATTATTGAACTTTCACTTCAAAATTCAAAAATTCTCATTTTTTGTTTTTCAAACATCTTTTTCTGAAGGGAAAATGAAAAGACCAAAACCTGCACTGACGCTGCTTTAATACATCTGAGCTTTTATTAATGGAAACACTCTTTAAAGTGAAAAACACCTGAAACCTTGAATATTTTTTTGTACATTTTTTAGACAGCCTTAAATGGTTCAGATAGAAATCCGATGAAGACTTATGCCACGTTTATGGGAACATTGGATTTTACATATCTGTGACACATTTACCAGATATTCACAAACTGCTGTATAAAACAATCCAAATGGTCGAATCATGGTTAAATTCCTTTTTTTTCTTTTTTTTTTTTAATCAAATCTAAAAAAGTGTCAGAAGTACAATGCTAAGTTGTGACACCTGAGATTAATTTGTTTAGCAGGTCTCCTGCTTTTATTCTGAAATGATTTACAGTAAAGCCAATCTACAGGTCATTTTAGTTCATGCTTCATTCATCTGTTTGTTTGAAAGCTGTTTTTATTCAGTGTTAATAGTATTAATATAGCAATTCATAATATTACATTTATAACACATTGAAGAAACAAAAGAAAAAGTGAAAGGAACATTATGGAAGATTTTGATTTGGGACAAAATAAACATGTCGACTTGTTGATCCTTATGCAATGTAGAAATAAAGCAACAACAGTCCAGCACATAAAGCCTGTGGGGAATGAATTGAATGGCCGGAATCTGTTTTTTTTTTTTTCAGTCTGCTTAGGATATTTGTGTATTTACGTGTTTCCTGGAGGAAACTGTGGGCTCCGTGTGTGTGTGTGTGTGTGTGTGTGTGTCAGATGTCTACAGAGAGCGAGAAAGCATGTGAGTAAGTCCCTCAGTATGCAACGTGTTGAGCAGCTGAGCGCCGCTGCCCCGACAAAAGAACATCTTCTGTCACATTTGGACTTTTTTGTGGAATTTGTTGATCTGTTTCTTTATTTAAATAGTTTTGGGGGTATTTTTACATGAAGGATTTAATTCTTTGGACTCCTCTCTGGATTTTTTGAACTTGGTGAAAGTTTATCCCTTTTCACATTCCCTGAGGTATTTCCTGCTTTTTATGTCGTCACCTGATCCCATCTTTGAGTCCGGATGAGTGTCTTCCGCTGGCATCGTCTTTCCACTCTATGGAAGCGTTGGATCTTTAACCAAGACCCAGCTGAAAAGCATGGCCAGATCTCAAACTCTCATGAAAACAGAGCAGATCTAAAGGAAAGCGAGGAGAGCATGTCTCCGGATCATCATAACTCAGATTTCCAGAATTCAATCGATATTAAGTCACAAAACTCCCCTAACAAAGAACAGGAATCACAAAACGAGAGCCAAAACGTGGAATCAACAAATCTGTCGGATCTTGTAACTCGCAGAAGCTCTGAATCAGGCTCTTCTGTCTTAAGCTACCAGGATCAGCCTCCACCTGAAGCTTGTGGATACCAGCCTTGCAGAAGCTGCCCACCTGAGGAGAGTCTTGACTGTGTTTTGCAGGTGGATAACGGCAGCGAGGGGGATGACAACTTCTTGCGTAGAGAGGGAGCTCAACGGAGATCCAGACGGCGCTTCAGGAGGATTAACCAAAAAGGAGAGCGGGAACTGATCACAGATGGCCAAGACCCAACCAGTTACCACCACACGGTAAGAGAAAAACCATTTTTTTGGTCATGACCCCGTTTTGTAATCAAGAATTTCTGGCAACCCTAAAGACATTTTTTTTTTCTAGAATCAGTTTTTAATTAAGTTTGTTACACTGTGTTATAAATGTAGTTGTGCCAGCTCAGATATTTTTATACTGCATTTTATTATTAATATTCTTAACACCTAGATTTATATTTAAGTAAAAGTACATAATACTGTTATTGGAGATTGTGTTGTTTTAATTTGTCAAAGAATGATAATTAGGACATTTCAATTTTTTTATTTTTTTTTTCAATTACTAGAAATATATGTGACCCTATTTAAACTCCAGGTGACACCACATGGGGTCCCGACCCCAAGGTTGACAAACACTGGCTTAGCCCCATAGGGGTACGTGGAGAAAAAGAGGAGGAAGAGAGGAAAAAAAACAAAATATGGGGTTTTGTAATGTTTATTTTTAGTTAAAAATGATAGTAATCATATGATGATGAAAATAATCTTGATTAGAACATGAACTGAAAATATAAGTGTTAGTCTTGGTCCCACACCAGGTGGGAGATGACCAGAAATGATAAAAACTATAGAAATATATTAATTCAGGAGACACTAAATACTGCTTCATTCCACTTATTTACAGTGGGATTCTTTCAAATGTGTGTTATCATCATTCATTCCATCATTATGCTCTTTAGCTGTTGTTTTCATAGAATTCTGAACAAAATGCAGCAGTCGGGCAAAGGGGGTACTTGCATTCAGATATAAGAATAAGGGGGTACTTGGGCCAAAAACGTCTGAGAACCATTTGTCTAAGGGACCTGAAAATCAATAAAAGCTTCACAAACACTAGTTTTTATCATTGCAATTTGAAATTTGGCCTCAACAAAGAAGTTAAACCCTTAAAATGAATAACATGACTGTTACTATTAAATACCGTCAACACCATCAAGGCCAATCCTTTTGAAAGCATTCCTACTGCTATTGAACGACATTGTTTTCATACTGGAGAATTATTAAGATACAGTACACATTGAACAGGTTTACATTTCCCTCCTTCCTGATAGGATCACATCAGCCAGCAGCGTGTCCGTTACAGTTTAAACTAATCACTAGAAAGCACACTCTGACACGAAGGCGCAAACGTGCAAAAAAAAAAGGCGCTCAGACGTGAAGCTTGGACTCGTGGCTCAATGACAGTAGAGAATGTCTCCACTTGCTTTTTAGTAAAAAAAAAACAAAAAAAACCCCATTGTTTTATTGGTCAAATCAAAGCTGCTCTGAAGCAACAGCTTAAAATAACAATGATGGTCCATTTTAAGCAACTTAAGAAACACTGACTACATTTTGTGGTTTCTCTTTCATTTCTGGCCCTGGTTTGCCTCTACACAGAGTTATGTCAACAAGCAGGTAAGATGAACATATTCCACATCTGAATATCATTTTGTAACCTGATCCCTCCCACATCTATCTCACTTCTGGCGTTGATTTGTCAGTAGCGTGTTTCAGTCCCTCCTGACAAACACACCTGTTGTTTTGAAACGGCAATGTTGGTGGCAAAGCAGGTCAATTGGAAGCTGCCGCCACACACACACCTACACACACACACACACACACACCTACACTCACACACACACACACACACACACACTAATATGCTTGCACTGCTGTTTGGTGACACTGTGGGTGGCAGTTAGGAAGAAGGCTAAGAGAGGAACTAACAGATGCATGTTGGGAAGAGCAACAACTGCCTGCATAACAAATAGAGGGGTGGTGGTAGTAAGGTTTGTCAAACTTGACAGGGCAGAGATGGCTTTAGAATGAGCTGATGACATGATGTTAAGCCTCTTTTAGAATGGAAAAACGGTGTTGTTGTCTAGAAATGGGAACTTGTGATTGAATCAAATCTTCTTTTTTTTTCTCCCCCCTTTTTAAGACCAAAGCTGTTTATATTTTACATTTCTTTCCACCATCAAAAAACATGTTTTTGTATTGGGATTGTTATGAACAATATATATTACATAGCAGATAGCACAGACATTGTACTTTCCAAACAGTTCATGATAGCATATAAACAAATTGCCTTTGGAATAATACACCTGGTATAGTCCATAGAGTCGTATTAGTAAAAGTTAATGTTACTATGTTGATAGCATCCCATCATTCCATGCCTTAATTAATTTCCTTTTATTACGCATCAGTATCTAAGTATTATTAGCATTTAATTTCTTATACATACAGTGCTTCATGCACAGCGTGGTTACTTTGGTTATTTTTTTTCTGTAGCATTTTAATGTGAATAACATGGCTCATTTTAATTTGTGTGCACAGCCAACCTATATTACATTGAGGTGTTTTGTGTGATTTTTAGGTTCAGACTGTGTCTGCTGCTACTTTATTTTCTTTAGAAGACATTGGCTGTGTTGGAAATGCCATACTCTGTACTATATACTACAAACTCAATTACTGTATACTACGTGATTAGAATGATGACCATTCCCACTGAACTATACTTCTAAGTTTCCCAAGATGCATTTCAAACCTACAATGACAAAAATCAGAAGAATCAGAATCAGAAATGACTTGTGTTATTGCTGCTCAGAAAAATATTACAAATAAAAACTATAAACACTAAACAAAGAAAAAGAAAGAGAAACGTACATAATTAAGTAAAATATTGTTAATTAAATAAGGATTAAATACAAGTGCACACATTACAATAGTAAAAGATATAATAAAATGAAATAAGATAATTAATAAGATAAGCAAACTGAGGTTAAATATCTCGGTTGATTTGCCACCTTTGAAAGTTCTAAAATCAACATGAATTCATGTTGGGTGTGGGATACATATGTATGTGTATAGACGTATATATGCATATGTGTGTATCCATAAAATGAAGAGTCCGTCCTTAAGACTGCTCTACTGTAAAGTGTCTTGAGATACCATTGGTTATGATTTGGCGCTATACAAATAAAAGATTGATTGATTGAGATTGATATCAAGGGAGAAAGTAATCAAGTAGAAGATCAACATGTGCTCATTTGATCCATAAAACTCACGTATACACATTTCATTCCGACATTTCAGAGATTTCCGGTTACCTTCATAACAAGAGCTCTATTTACAAAAGTGTTAAAAACTAATGGAAGACAAGAAGAGAAGCTTTTATTTTGAAATGGGGACGTTTGCTTTTTTAGCTTGAAGCCGGTCCCAGGACCGTTTTACATTCCCTGAATGTTGGCTCGGGGCGGTTAAGTATGACTCGTGCCCAACGTGCATACTTAAAAAAATGTCCCGATATAGTATACATCCATACTCAATCTTTTCATACTATGAGTAGTAGTATGAGTAGTAGTGTTTTTGAACACAGCCATTGTCTAGCATTGAATACTGCATGATATTTCTTTACATTGCTCAAATTCCTTTTATGAATGCGTGATGATAGTAAGGCTGTATTACATGTACTGCTCAAACACACACACACACGGGAACAGGGGCAGTAGATCAGGTGATGTTGTTTAGTGCCGTTATTGAGCCATAATAACATCAGTAATCCATTTTAGCTGTTCTTCACTGGTGTCTGGTGTCTTTGTCTCTCCTAATGGCTTATAGTGGAGTCAATGAAGTTTCCGAATCTATGAATTGAAAGGGTTAAGGCCTGAGAAATGTGAAGGAAAAAAAAAATGTTTAAAGGAGAATCCAACACATTGTGTTGACACTCTTGTGTTAGTCTGCTTGCAATATTTATGATATTTCGAGGCAGAAAGTGATGAAATTCATGGTTGATTTTCCTACTTTTTAATTTTTCTTATGTGCAATGGCAGAAATTATTTTGTTATTGATAAGTGGGATCAGGAAACGTTAATCCTCATGCAGGACACTCAAAAACCAAACAAACAGGGTTCCTTCACATTCTCTTCCTACTATAACCCACAGATATGATGCATAAATGACATACAGGCACAGACATGGATCCATATACACACAGGCAGTGGTTTCATTTAGACTTTGAATATTTGGCCCACTTACTGGGCTTCTTGTTGGAGGAAGATGGATAGACGCCCCATAACCTCATTTGCCTTTCAGGGGAAACCTGCTGTTAGGGCTTTTACAGCCAGGCTACTCCACAGAACCCTGGGATCATTAATTTAACATGATGCAGTTTCAACCATCTGCCTGGGAAAATCCAGCATGCACAGTCCAGATTTGAACCACGAGAGTGTCGATATAGACTTTCTCAGGAGTCCAATGGACTTGTATTGTAATTCATCAATAGTTCGCAAGTAGACGCATCCTTTTTCATTTGTTATCACGTTTGTCAAGCATTAACCAACCTGCATTTTGCAGTTTTGCAGACTTTAAAGAAGCAAGCGAGAAAATCCATGTCTGCTGCAATCTATGTGGTTAGCTAGTTTCCTGTTTGTTTTTCTTTGAAGCCTTTACCAAACACTTGTTTCATCACCCAAGAATTCTACTCCTAAATATTGGGGAACTATGATTTAAAAAAAAAAAAAAAAAAAAAATCGCCTACTGCGTGTGGCAGGATTTTTCTATAATCTACAACTGATGAATCAATAACAACTTGTCAGCATTCAAAATGTATCATATTGGGCACATTTTACATGTGGTACTGCAGGAAAAGGTTACATCCCAACATGGTGCAACACCAACCATTTTTGTGGTTAAAATTTCAAATTAATCGTGTTTTTGGAAAAAACATAGGAACTGTAGGAATTTATTTGTGTTCAGATGAGTCAAAGAGTGAAAAGAAAGGAGACCCTACAGGTTATTTTGTTTTTGAAATAACCTGTGGGGTTATTTCAAAAACGAAATATTTGATGGCTATCATTTATTTTGGTAATAGAGTATTTTATCGATTTTCCAATTAATGGAGTAATTGTATAAAATATGTTAAGTAAAGCATAATTTCAATTAATTAATTGATTAATTAATTTTGTATTTTGGAACTAATTTTGTCGTTTTTTGTATATACATTTTATATATTATGTTTGTTTTTTTTACCATTTTGTGTGCGTTTGTAGTCATCTTGTGCATTTTGCAAGTCATTTTGTGCAATTTTGTGTTTTTGGAGTCAGTTTGTATATTTCTGTTCTCATTTTTTGTGTGTTTGCAAATAATTTTGTGCATTTTTGTTGTAAAATAAAAACACGTTTGTAAAAAAAAACCATATATATATATATATATAAGTTTCATACCATAAGATGATAAATGCAAGCAAAAAATAAAATAACTACTTAAAATAATATTTTTGAAAATGTAATTTCCAAAAGGTCATAATAAACTCAAAGAATTTGAAATTCAGCAATAAATTTGCATAATCAAGGTAGAAATCAGCACCTCGAGGAAGCTTACAAAACAAATAATAATAATGATAACTCAGAAAGGTGGCAGGACGCTCTAAGGAAGGAGTGGGTAATCAGAAAAGAGGATGGTATTAAGGTGGAGTGTTAGAAGGGCACATGAATGACGTAGATAAGTAAAGATATTCCAGGCTATTATAAGCAGAGCTGGCAAGAAGAGATGGAACAAAACTGAGGGTTTAGATTTCCTGGAGAATTAAACTGAAATGAAGATGGAGGGGTTGTAAAAGGATAAAGGGAAGAGGAAACGAAGGTAATAGGGGTTCATCCTTAATGAAAAAAAAATGTGTGAGACTGTGGGTGGAGCGGTGTTAGGCAGGGAACAAGGAGGTGAAGGTTGTAAGGAGGTCAGAGGGGGATTTAAAAGAAATGGGTGTTAAAGGTGAGGGTAGCTGTTAAGGCGAAATAACAAGGAAGGGAAGTGCAGGAATATGTGAGGAACAAATGAGTCCAACTGGGGTTAGTTCTCCTTAAAGGCAACACGCTGCAATATCAATACCAATATGACATTTGTTTGAGATTGAAAGTCTTCTAAATTCTTAGATGTGACAGGTTTAAGTTTGATATACAGTGGATTATTAAATATTAAAATGTGGTAAGAAAAATAGATTAGATTAAATACAATGCACATGGTCAAGGGAAAGGCAAAAAAAAAAAACTATATTCAGAGTAGCATTGAATTTTTACTTACTTTGGCTTTTATTGCCTCACCTATACAGTATATGTGAGCATGCCATGCAAAATCAATTCAAGAAATATATTTTTTTAAGACAAGGGCAAAATGATTAAACAATTAAATAAAAACCAAAGCCATGTAAATACGTCATGTTATGACCTGTTGAGTATAAGCCAGAATAGGCACGGAAAGCATACATAGAAATTCAAAAGACGACTTTTAAAAGATAATTTAAAAAGGCGTAAATGTCCTTAGAAAACCTTTTCAACCAAATGACGTGGAATAAAAAGAATCATTTTGATTATCTGCTTCTCAGATTTCATGTCACTTCTCTTCTCACGAATACATTGCAGAGGTTAACAATCCTTCCTTTCACTTTTAGGCTCCGTAACATTAGATAAGATCAGGACAATCACGGACTTGAATGAATATCTTTGAATTGAAACTGTTCTGTGCATATTTTTGCGCGAAGTGAATGAGCAAACTGCAGCTGTTTGTGTTCATGTTTGCAGTTTAATTTTCCAGAACCTGATGACTCTAGTCAGGATAGAAATGTTAGAAGTGTAGCTAACCATTGTAGAAACCACTGGTTTGTTCTCATGGTGTTTTCTGTGGTGTGTTTTACTCATTCCAACTCACTTAACATTTGAAAATGTCCACCACAATGTGCAACAAACAGACAATACTGTAAATCTGAATCTGTCAACACACTGTAAAAAAGTAAAATCAACTTTTTATTCTTTACAGTGCCCATACTAATGTAGAACCTTAACTGTTGGCAAAAAGTAGAGCCAACATACAATTATTAATGATTTTTTTTTTACTTTTTAAAATTGTATCTTTGGTTTCAAAACATTGGTATTACTCTTCTTCTTCTTCTTCTCTTGAGCGGATGCTTTGAAATGTTACCTTACAAAGCTCCATCACCCTGCCACGCACTGTTTTAATAGCATTCTGATGTACAGCATGTTCAAACACAATTTTTTTTAATCTATTTATAATAATTCTTTTTTTATTTTTTATTTGTTAAAGGTTTTCCTCATGCATTTATTTGTATAGCAACAAAACCAACATTAGTTTTTGTTGCTGCATTTAGACATAATAGTATGTGCGTGAGGTTGTTAGCACCGTCCGTTTTCTTCATATTGATTATATTTTTCCGATGCACGTCTGAAGGCTGCCTGCTTTCAGACAGTGTGCATGTGCATCTAAGGTACAGTATGCACAGTGTACCAGTGGGACACTGTCTGCTGCTGCTGCTGCTGCTGCTAATTTTAGGGATTACATCAGCTGCTCTAAGATGACAACCTTGTTGAACTCGCACTGGATGTTACTCGCTGTTCCTACTTAGAACACTGTGCTTTTTTTTTTCTTTATTTAAACAGATTTTTCTGCAGATTTTTTTTTCCACCTCCTTTCTGATGTTCTGCAGATAAACAGAAATGTGTTACAGAAACTGGATATTACAATAAGCCGGTCTTTCCAGATCCAACTTCCTGTGGTTTTTATTAGTTTTTTTTTTTTTTTTCATCCATTGATCCAAATGATTGTTTCCATAGGTTTCTATTTTGAGTGAAGAAGCAAAGCACCCCACGGAAATCAAAACAGTGTGTTATTTGTTAAACAGAGGCTGTCATTGAGGATTGCAAAGTGTTTCCACTTCAATTCATGTCTCTTCTGTTTTTCTGCTTGTCTAAATTGTCCTTCCTCTTACTTTGTGTTTTTTCTTTTCTCTCGTGTTTTTTTTGTTTTTGTTTTATTTTTTTCAGGTTGATGGCAGAATAAGTGTATTGTGGACACCTCATCAAAACAAACATCTTTTTCCCTGAAATTTTGTGAAACATTGTCATCATTCCTGCGACATTTTATTTCCTTTTGTCACAACACTTTGTTTATGATGCAGCTGACAGTTAAAACTCAGAGTGCCTGTACTGTAACTGGCTCTTTTATGGCAGGATAATAACTATTTTGCATGTTTAATGTTTGTGGCCCTCATCGCTCTCCTCAGTCGATCCCTGCAGGGAACAGGAGGAAAGGGAAGTGCAGGAATTCCTGTTGTGTCCTTTTTTACAAGGACACACACTGTTTAACACACAATTACTGTGTGCAGACATTACTGGGCAGCTGTAGTTTCAAGTAGGTTTATAATTTAGGACTTAATAGATACTCATCATTCTAATTATCAATCATCAATGCTTTTTATTGCCACATGGTGTGGTCAGTCGTGTTCATCCTTAGGACATGTTGCCAGTTTAAAACACGTAGTCTTAATTTAGAATTTTTTAGAGCCCGATATGCAACAATTATTCCAATTGTAACAAGACCCAAATTTTTATATATAAAAAAATTTAATAACTGGTCACTATTGTAACAAAAATGCTAAGCTTGATATGTAATAATAAAATAAATTCAATAAAACCTAAAATGTTACAATGGTCAATAATATAACAAAATGCTGAGCGCAAAATTTTTTAAAATTTTTTATGTATGTATACTGTACACACACACACACATATATTTATATGAAAAAAGTTACTAAAAATGTCAATGGTCTCCAAAAATCTTTAATAATAACAAGAAAACGTAGTCGTCAACATCCCCCGCCAAAAAAAAAAACAGAACGAGAGCAATAACTCTGGAAAAATTAATTGCGTGATTCTCATTTTCGAACTCCATCAAGGTATTGATAACCTGAAGCCACACATCGAATTTGGTTATTGTATCTTAAACAGTTTCTGAGAAAATCTGTCCCCTTTCACTTGGACGGACGGACGGACGGACGGACGGACGGAGCTCAAACCTTCATCTCCCTTCCAAACTTTGTGGCTGGGGATGAAATTCCACTATACAAAAAGTCAGCTAGCTTCATGCTAATGTCTACGGGAAAACCCATGTATAAGCTCATGCTAACATTTACAGCGATCGGCAGTGATTTGTATAACATAGTGTTTATGCTAAACTTTCACAAACACAGTCTTAGGGGTGTTTTCAAACAGTACACTTTGTTTTTTCAAATCGAAAATACCAGAACTTAGTTAGTAGAGACTAGTAGGCCATGGGCTTTCAAGATGGCGACTTCCGAAAACTACGGCAACAGTGTCAGGTCAAAACACACAAACTCACCCAGAGTAAAGAGAAACGTAACAAGGGCAATAATTCCGGAAAAAATGTTGCACGCTTCTCATTTTCGAACTCCATCAAGGTATTGATAACCTGAAGCCACACACCGAATTTGGTTATCGTATCTTTAACGGTTTCTGTGAAAAGCTGTTCACTTTAACTCGGATGGAAGGACGCACGGACGGACTGAGCTCAAACCTATATTCCCCTGCCACTTTGTGGCGGGGGATAATAATGATGATACTACTCTCTACATTGAAACAATAAGCCCTTTAATCCATAAATAATTGATTCACTCTATGATGTAATGAAATGATCACCGTACACTATTGGGGGGGAAAAAAATTGCCCTGCCCATAATGTAATAACAAAACGTAAAGAAAAAGTTTTTACGTTTTGAGCTCAGCATCTTGTTACATTATTGACCAGTTTTTAGATTTTTGGGTTTTATTCCTTTTTTATTCTTAATAACAATTTGGGTCTTGTTACATTTTTTGTTGTTACATATCAGATTCTAACAGGGCCTACTGGGGCACATACAGCAACTGTGTCATTTTAGCTCTGAGTTACCAATGCATCCTGATACTCCTCCAAGAAATGTAATACACTCTCATCTTTATGTTTTTAATAATATCACAGTTTAAAACTCAAATGAAGCCAAATCGTTGTTTTGTCTGCAGGCAGTTTGATTCTTATGACATATTTACACAGAAAGTGGTTCCCAAACTTTTTCTGTTGAGCCCCCCTTTGAAGAATGACATTTTGTTTTAGGGTCCTCTGATCGTGACACAGTTTTAACAAAATGGGTTGAAAAATCTTGAAAATAACGCAAAATGTGCAATCATATGTTTTCGAACAGTAACAATAAAGGTATTTAAGTGCAAAGAAAACCACACAACGTCTTTCTATTTTTCATGCTTAATGATCAACAAGGCTGTACTCCCCAGTTTGGGAGGTACTGACTTATTGAAATTGACCGTCACCTAAATATTCAAATCTTAAACTATGTGTGACGTGTCCTAGACACAGCCTCTTAAAGCACAGCAACTTATTATCTTTATTGATGCTGCAAAGTTAACTCTCACATCTGCGCTGCAAAAACAGCCCCCATGTGATGTGGGCTTCATTAGATGCTCTGTAAAAGAAATGCTGTGGAGACAAACCCCTCAGTGTGTGTGTGTGTACTGTCCACACAACACTGTTACTGTCACTGAACTACAGGAGCTGCAGTTGGCTGACACTTTTTCATTAGCCTTACAGAACTAATTACCTGGGAAGGCTAGCCCTTTCCAACACACACACACACACACGCAATCACGTTCGTCTGTTCCAGGAAGTGTTTCCTGTGTGACGCGTTTCCTGTTTATGTGTGGTGGTAACCTATTTGTTTTACATCAGACTTTGCAGCACAACTTTTTCTTCCTTTAATGCTTCATCATTTATTTTTGCTTTAAAATGGAGCAAAACAGAACAATAATTATAATAATTATACATATTTTATTTTCTATTCCCTTACAACATATTTTTCAGTCCTAACAGTTTCTTTTTGTGCTTTGAAAACATTGAATCAACAAAAACATTCACTTTTTCACTGTATTCCTTCCTTTTGTCCTCCCTAACTCCCTCTCCCTTGTTTTATCTCCCCTCTCGGGTGTGTAAAACCCTTTCTTTTTATATTTTCTCTCTAATAAAGTTTAGCTTTCCCTTCCTACTGATTTTCACAACAAATCAACATAATTAATATTTTTTGTTGTGCAAGAATGAAATATGTATACAGTAGTTTTCACAAAATAATGCACGATATGTAGTGTTAACCTTAACAACATCTGCAGACAATAGAATAAAAAATAAATCCTACATTTTTAAAAAGGAATGAAAGGATATGTTAATGTATTCAAAATTGACTATTTCTTAAGACAAAATATGTCCTTTGGAAAAAAACAGCTTGTGTTAAATCTCTTTTTCATAGGTGTAATATTGTGTAATATTTACATATTTAAAGGTTAGGAGACTGCTGTGAGTCGTTTATTATTGAACAAAATGAAATGTTTTAAAAGCTGAGTTTTTATATGAATTTATTGATACGTAGTTCCATTTGTTTTCTGCCTAAATAACCAACATATCGATGTGTCCTGTATTGATGGTTTAAATTGTTCGGTGTAACTTTTTTTTAACCCACTGCAGCTCAAACTGCAAAGCTTTATCACCTTGTGTTTTTTGTATATTTTAAATAACCTCCTGCTTCAGTCTGTTTATTAGACCTGCAGCTTTGTACACAAGAAATAAAGACGATAACGTGTCTTGCATTCAGGCGCTCGCCAGGGATACACACACAGACACAGACACACACACACACACACACACGCACAAATGTACCAATGTTGTATACACTCAGTGTCAGACCCGTCCATTAAGCCTGGAGTCTTTAATCCATTCATTGCCGGGTAATTTCATTCATGTGGAACGGGGGGTGTGGGGTTACGGCTGTGTGTTTGTTTACCGTTTGTGTGTTTCATGTTTTTCAACCAGCACCCTCTTTATTAAGTCTGTCTATCCATCCCATCTCTTTGTCTGCTGTTCTGTCCCTGCATCCGCCTCTTTCTCTCTCTCTCTCTCGCTCATGTACATGCGGCTCCTCTGAAGGCAGGCCTCCATGTGCTCAAATCCGATTGGCTGCTGAGTAAAAGGATGATGTCATTCCTAGTTGGGAGTTGCGCTTCGCCTTTTCTGTGCGCTCACACACACACACACACACACACACAGATGTAGGAGTCCTTGTTCACAGCAGCAGACAGAAACTGTAAAAATACAAGCAAGGAGGCACAACTCTAGAGTCAGTGTTGATAGACATATGTATGCACAACAAAACGAGAGCCATAGACATATCACAGTGAGTATTTAGGTCGAGAGGATTACATTAACATAGTTTAGGGCTTGAATAGCACAGTTATTCATATGAGGGAGTTAAGAAAGCAGCAAAGAAAGAGTTAGATGGAGAAAAAGTGGAATCCCCCTGTGATGTTTCTATTAGCAAACCACATGCACATATCAGCAGACATCCTCTATTGTTTCTGACTTTTCTCGCAGTATACGAGCAAGATATTTCAAGACAGATGTGATCAGAAAACATTAGATTATTGAACATGGAACATTTCCATTTACCATACTGTTAAACACTATCAGTTTTCATGTTTTATTATAGAAACGCAGAGGAAACGTGTCTAAAAATGAACCGGTACACTACTTAAATTAACCGGAAGCATTTTAGCGTTTACCACGGCTACTCTGTGTGGAGTCCGGACTCATCCTATAACATAGCAACAACTTCTGTTCAACTTTATTTAGTGTGCATTAGGTTTCCTTCTCCCTAATGGGAAATCAGATTGTGTACCAATCAAAATGTATGATTCTTGGGGTACTTCAGGCTTTGTCTTTAATGTGTTCCTTATCTGAATCCTTCCAAGTTCCATATATGTGCAGAAAACTAAAATTGTGCATGAAATCATTCTAAAAATGCTGTTGTCTTCATCAAAGTCTATGTCTAAGGCTTTCCTCTATCCTGGAACAACCCACTGCACTAACTAAAGCTGTACTGTTAAGGACATTTTACATTGTAATTATGCATCCAAACCCCTGTTATACGTCGCTTTTTGGGGTAGGATTTGCTTTTAAAAGCTGTTACTATGTGACACTATTTTTGAATTAAATCAAAGGGATTTTGCATTTTCTTCTTCTTCTCATTCTTCACTTTGTGTGTCGATTTATTTCATTTACCTAGAAACAATAAATGGATTACAGAGAGATAACGTTTGAAAAGAAGTGGAAAATGTCTCAACTTTCGTGGGTGGTATCTTACATTTCCGGCCTTGAATGGAATTGTCACATCCAGGTCTGCCTAAAATAATCAGCCACAGAACTCTCTCAGTATTCTGTTGTAGTGTGTCAGACAGAGTTAGTGGAGATTTCAGTCTGATGTGTTACATGTTATCCAGATGTTTTGGGTTTATTTATTTTTTTTGCATGTGGAGATCAGCTCAACACATTGTGTTGCATCTTAACATTTGGCAAATCCTGCCAGTCAGTCTTTGTATTTGATAGGAGCTTAGTGATTTATGCATTTATGCACCCCACCCCCCCCCCACACACACACACACACTTTTTTTTTTTTTTTGTAATTTATGCAGCTCCCTGTTAAAGAGGAGGGGGTGTTTTATGAGCTCAGCTTTATGTTACCAGCAGATCAATAAAGATGCTCCATTGCTTTCCTCTATATCTGCCTTTGACTTTCTCTCTTTCCATTTCCACATCTGCTCAGCAGCCAATCCATCTAATGCAGTTTTGCCTGTGCTGGTTTCATTCGAGCCCCTTCCCATCCCCTCTCTCTCTCCCTCTCTCTCTCTCTCTGTCTCTCTCTCTCTGCCAGTACAGGTGATGTCATTCTTTTTCAGCTGGATTCTCCTCCCTCCTCTGTCCTTCTCTGCTCCCGCTCCTTTTTCATTTCACATTAGTGGCTGGTTCTCCACAGCGCAGCATCCCTTTTTCGGTAGCTTCTTTTCGAGGATGGGAGGGGGAGTGCCGGCGTGAAGTGTGAGCACCAAACCCGCTTACCGGGATTTCCAGATTGCTGTAATTTATTGGACCGCACCGCTGGGGCGCTACCATGCACTGCCGGGGCTACGTATAGACGATAAAGAGTTTTAAATAGAAAGCAAGAGGACTTTGACAGTAAGTTGGGACAAGTGCAGAGCTGCAGGCAGATGATCCAGACAGGAGGGTGCTTCCCCAGGGGCTGCAGATGCAGACAACCTCTTCCGATTTATTTTGACGGGCTCATCTTCCGGGAAAGGAAAACCTCTTTGGTTTTTTTAAAGAAAGTTGATCCCGAGAAAGACAATACTGACCAGATGTGGACCTGCATTTAACTTTCCAAAGAATAATGTGGTGAACATGCATTTTAAACTGGATGATATATTTCCAACAACGCAACCTCCTTCCAAGGATTTACTTTTGACTATTTTCCTGAACCGCTCCACATACAGCCATCTATTTTATCTTCTGCGATTGGCTCAGTAGGAGCAAGAATGTTCAGCATAAATGGATTCGTCTTGGTTTTAAGTCTCCTCAAGTCACATCTGACTGTCATCAGCTGATCCTCCTTTTTTTCCTGCCACAATCAACACACAAGTTGAAAGCTCAGAGAATAGAATCAGCTTTCGGCCCTTTTTGCCTTTTATCTTTTATTTTTTGTGTCTTCTCTGGGTGAAAACAGGGAAAACTTCCTATCGCTGGTTCCCTCCCTTCTGTAGAAATGGCTTTCCTGGTTCGTTGCTATGCCAACTGCTTGCAGCCGTGGTCTTCCAAAGTAAGCAATGTCGTAATCTTGTTTCTGGCTCTAGCTTCTGGCTTAGGATGCTGTTTCCTTGCCTGTACATTCATGTGTATTTGTGTGAAACAGAGATATTGTGATGAAAAGCAAGATTGATTCACATTTGGCTTTTATTTAAAATCTGGTAGAAGCCCTACTATTATTTTAACATTTTTATGACGCGTTTCGTCCTCTGAGAACATAAACCGAAATGGGTATTGTATTGTTAGAGATGTTATGTTTAAGATGCAGGAACATTTTAATGTTTTATATTTATTTACTTAGACAAGTTATGAATTGAACTGCAGCATTTATGTTTTCCAAAATTTACATTTAGGTATCACAGCACTCCGTCCTTGTGAGTGCAACCGATAGCTTTTGTTTGAGAGGCAGAAAGCCCAAGTTAAAGGACCAACTCTATACTTGTTAACAGGTATAGTATGAAATATGGGACCGACCTGTAAAAACATGCACTTTTTGTCCCATGAAAGTGAGAGGATCCATTCATTGCTTTCATTCAGTAAAAGAAGAAACAATTGGAACTGATAAAACCCCTGCCATGCTCATTCTAATGCAACTTCAGTCTAATCTGTCCATTGCCTCCCAGTTAAAAAAAAAAAAAAAAAAAAAGGTGTCAAACTGGCAATGATGTGGCTGTTTTTAATTAACAGTTCCATGTCCCAGTTTTGGCTTCCCAGAATAAGTGGCAACAGTTTGCCCCTGGCGAGTTTTTTGATGATGCAACGCAGTAATAGTGCACAATTTGAAATGTCGCCTTTTTGGGTCACTTGTGTAGCGTTTCTTAAGAAAAAAAAAAAAACCCAAATCGAAACAAAATATGAAAAGTCATGGAAAAATTCCACTTGTATCTATTGAAACACTTTACTAGTGCTAATGACTGCTGCGACAGACTGACAGCGGGATAAGATCCGTTTACGTCCGTCTCATTGGGAGCATCAGTCTGGGTGGTGAAAGCCTGAGAGATCCTTGTCTGTATCATGTATGTGTGTTGTGAGAGTGCATGTGTCGTGCGTGTGCAAGCTTTGAGTCGGATAAATAATAATTAGATCCCTGGAGATGATCACTCTTTAATACTATAATAAATGTGTCCCTCAAGTAGGAACAGAACAAATATCTTGAATACTTTATTACGCCAATTTATTGCTTTCCATCCGCTGTGAGTGGCAAATTATGCATTTTCTAAAAGGTTTGAGAGTCATTTTGTGCTAAATAAGGTGTCATTGTAGTAGATCATGTGAGCTTGCCAGTCAAGTCCTATAAACACCATTTATTATCAGTTTTATCTACTTAGCAAAACAAGGCTCAGAATAGGAATCCAGAAGAAGTATTTTATTTATTTGTAACAGATTTTGGGGTGCCACCTCTTTAATAGAGGAAAAATTCTGTGTAACAGTTATTAATAATTCATAATCGCTCAGGGTGTCACACTATCTACTCTTTTATGGAAAGACAATATTGATGACATGAATCACAAATAGTTGAATTTCAGCATTTAATATCAACAAGTTCATATTTATACAGACAGCGCTACAGAGCGCTACGTTTGCTAAACTAAGGCTAATTACTCAAGTACATAAAATAAGAAGAGAAAGATAAATGAAAATGGCAGATCTTTGTCTCAGTCTGTGAGATAAGCGCATTAAGATGACTTTGTTGTAATTTGCGCTATACAAATAAAGTTGACGGGGGAGAAATAGGCAAGAGTTGCTCTATTTGGAGGTCATCTATTAAGTGAGGTGTGCTATGTTCTTCGTTGTAAATCCCACTTGATATTAAACTTGACTTTTAGTTGCCCCTAGTGAGTTAGATACCTCTAAAATGATAATGTTGTCCTAATCTGTGGAGCAAATGTTTCTGAGCATGAACGAGTTGGTCTGTTACTGGAACTTTCTTTTTTTTTTTTCTTCCTGAACTTTTTGCAAAGCAATATATCAGCGAGTGGTAATTAGGGAAGTACAGCAATGTTGGCTGCACGAGTGTTGCTAATTTATTGGCGTCTATAGCGGCTGAGGTTTCATTCAACATGACCTGTTTGAAGTTTGTTCTTAATTGGTCAGCTTCTACAATGAGCCCACCTTTCGCAAAGGTTAATTAACTTTTCCTCCCATCAGGGCCCGTTGCTGAAAGGAGAAGCGACGTGCGCGTGTATGTGGGAGGTCTCCGATGGGAATTAAGTTCTCTGAGACAGTTTTGTAACATCACTGGGCAGGATCTCTGAAAGGAAGGAACGATGAGAGGGGAGAAAAAGAGAGGATTGCATGGAAAGCTTTTTGTTAAGATTAGAGATTTGAGGAAAGGTAACGAGACGAAGGTCGACAAGGAAGTGCAACAAAGCTTCAAAATCATTTTAAAAATGGAATGCAATGATATAATAGCTGCCTTTGCTATAATACAAAATAGAAGGAAAAAAAAAACACTTTTCTCTGATAGTCTCGGATTACTTTCTGGCATAAATAGCACCAGTGTCACCCATCTATAGCAACTACTACAAGGCACTGGTTTATTTACTTAAACGTGATACCAGAAAAGATCAAAGAGAAAAAAACATTTTTAAGTGGGTCATTCTTTCCTTTTCTTTGGTTTCGTGCTAATCACTTACTCTAATCGCACTACAAGACACCTTTTACGCCTCTATACTTCCAAACAGCAGCTCCACTCTGCTGCTCCAGTTTCTAATGTCAGAGGACTATTATTGAAGTATTGACTGAATGACTGGAAATTTGGCATTGAATGGCAGTGGGTGATATGTAGACCAGTTGACCAAAGTTTTTTTTTTTTTTTATGGGGCATGAGGGATTTCATTTCTGTGGCATGGAGCACTTGTGAGATCTAGATGTATTTACTTGAGCAATAAAACACAGAGCTTTGAATTAGACGAAGAGAGCAGCAGAGGTGAGAGCTTTTAAAATCCTTTTATTGTCCTGTGTACTTTTTATTCTTCAATTTACTGTGTTGCATTTATGGATGAAGTGTCCTTTTAAATCACATCCTGCTTATCCCAGAAGAACACAGCCTCATTGTACACTGCTCTTGATGCTGGAAGTTAAAATGTCCCATCCCTGTCCCCTCTGAGTCGCCATGCTGTCTGTCAAACGTTCTCCATGTCCTCTTAGTCATTCTAAGTGTTCCTTTCTTAATTTTGCTTCTGGTTCTCTTTCCACCGTCCACTCAGACTCCCTTATACGTCTCTACCTTTCCATCCACGTGTTCCCATCTATTATTTAACTCAATGATGGGGTCTGTTGTTTTTGCTGTCGGCCAACTGCTGCTGCTGCTACTTTTTTATTGCTGTTGTAGGTGCTGACTTCCTGGGAAACATTCCCAATCCTCTGTTCTTTCCTGAACTCTCTATCAAGTCAAATGCAACATTTGCTCTGTTTTGATATCACTTACCCCTCATCAATCACCTTCCAGATGGCTTGGATTTCCTCGTAACTTCAATCTTGTTAGCACGTTTTTAGGTTGGTTTGACATTGATACCATGGCTGTGTTTGAAATCGCATACTAACATACTACTCATACTAAGTCTGACGTCAAAATTAGTATGTAGTGCGCTCACATTAGATTGTATGTACGGTGGGCACACTACTCGTACTCAACTGCCCCATGATGCATTGCGAGCGGAATGTAAATTCGTCCTGGGACCGACTTCAGAGTAAAAAAAACTCAAACATCCCCTTTTCAAACAAAAGCATCACTTCTTGTCTTCCATTAGTTTTTTATTTTTATTTTTTAACCTTTTTGTAAATAGGGCTCTTGTTTTGAAGTATACCAGAAGTTTTGTCAGTAGCACAATGGCGGGTCTCCGAAAATCTCCAAAATGTCGGCATGAAATGTGTATACATGAGTTTTATGGATCAAATGAGCACATGTTGATCTTCTACTTGGCCACTTTCTAGCTTAAAATGTTTTCAGAACTTTCAAAGGTGGAGAATCAATGGAGGTATTTAGCCTAAGTGTGCTTCTGGTTTTTGTCATTTTAGGTTTGAAATGCATCTTGGGGAAACTTTGAAGTATACTTCAGTGGGAACGGTCACCATCCTATTCCTCCTTACTATATCTATTATATATAGTAGACAGTATATACTCATTGAGTTTGTAGTACTTAGTACGGCGTATGCCATTTCAAACACAACCTATATTCTTATTTTTATAGCCATATAAACATTGTTTTTTAGTAGTATTAACCATTAGACTTTAGCAACTGTCTTTAGATTTAGTTTTTCTACGAGGACTAAGGTAACCATGCAGCACTGGACAAACAATTGGACGTGTAGAAATAATAACCATTATCTGGCATATTAAGAAAATGTTGGTAATTTTCACATAATGACAATAAGTCATGAAATCTTGTACATTTTAGCAGTTACTTTATTCAAATCAAGGGTTCGTGCAATAGAGTCTGGACTCAAAAAGGCACTTTGGTGTTTGTTTTTTTTTTTTTAGAATGACCAGTATTAAATTATTTTTAAACTACAGTTAACTGCTAACATTGATTCATCATTGAATGATCATTTTACGCTTCTCGACTTGTATTGAATGGGATGGAGATGGATTATTCTTTTGATATGTCTATTGATGCATAATCAGAACTGTGACTTCATCCTGACAGTACGAGTACCAAGTTTCATTTTCTTGATGAGCGTATTTTGTTGCTACACTGAGGGATTAAATGCATCTAGAGTAGTTATTAAAATAAGATCATTTCAGGTGGCTGCTGTCGTTGAATTAGCATATTGTGCCTTAAAAACCTTTGCAGTTGATTTCCTTTAATTGTAGTTCCATTGGGTAAAATCATTAAGTCAGGGACTGCAGTTAAAAATGTGTGTAAATGCACAATCCTAATTGCTGTTTAAAGGTTAACAGAATTTATAGAATAGCCTTTCATACTTAAAATGGAGTTTTAGAGTTGCAGTAAAAATTAAGTCATTGGTAGTCGAGTGGTCACGGGATCAAATATAACCCAAGCCTGTAGATCTTAGACAGACAAAGGCTGATATTGTCAGGGTTTGGTAGAGAAATGTAGAGAGAGATGGAGGCAGAATGCAGGCATAGCGTTCCTGGAACCAGTCCATGTTTATTCCAAACTAAAAAAAACTGAAGGGCAGCGCAAAGAAACCAAGGAACAAACACAGCAGGACACGAGGAGTGTAGACATTGACAATGAACCAGCAACCATTCAGTGTTCAAGCACTCAGCTAAATAGTGGAAGAGGCCTGATTGGTAATGGACCACACCTGGGTGGAAACATGAGGGAGCTAATCAGTCACAACCCAAACACACTGACATCACCGGGAGGTGGATACACGAGCAGGAAGACCTGGAAACACAAAGATGAGTAAACACTGGAGATCATACTAGAAAATCAGAATAAACTAAGACTCGGAATAAGTAAAAGAACCACAAGGGCTAAACACAAACAAAACAGAACCTGACAGATACATAGACCCATTGGCTCCCACAGTGACAGTTGTGTCCAAGGCTAATTTAGGTTAAACCAAAACCCTCTGGCATTGAATGGAGTAAAATAAATGTATTTAAACAAAAGAATGACCTTTGAATTCATGCTGCAGACAGAAGCATGTGACAGAAAATTGGAACCATTCATCCAAAATCATCCATTACCATTATGTATTTACCTGAGGTAACTTGTGCATTTTGTTTTGTCTGTTTGGTTTAGTTTTGTGTTTTGTTACTGGCTATTATTACTGTGGTCATCGCTGCAGTTGTTTATATTATTGTTGTTGCTAAGGTGGTTATAACATTGATTACTGCTGTCATTGTCGTTTTTGTGCCCACTGTTGTGATTTTGATCTTGCGTTATTTTCTCCCTCTTTTTACCATCCTTTAAAAATGATTGCTGTTATTGCTGTATTTGTCATTGTTTGTCCATAATAAAAGATAATTACATCAAAAAAATGAAAAAAAAAAAAAAAAACAGTGCCTTTTAAATGGTCAAAACCATCAAAGTTTGGACTATGTTAAAACCCAACTTATTCACGCATAACAATACCACTAAAATTGGAGCAGGAGATATGGAAGTCTCCTTTTTTCTTTTATTGGAATACATTTTATCCTAAAATACTGCATTATCAAATAAGCAGGTGTGAACTTTGTTTGTCCTTAAAGGAACATTCGTTGGTTGCCCTCTTTGTACCCTATTGTGTTGATGGAACTGTTTTCCCTGCACTAATAGAATGACCTTTAGTTAGGTGAGCTAATGGCATCACAACCCTTTCTCATAGGCCTTGGTACTTTTGTTTTGACCTCAGCCTTGCAGTCTGGGAATAGACTACCACTGCCTGACAGCATTCCTGGTGTCAAGGTACTGTGGCGCTGCAATAATACAATAGAGAGATGAGAAAAATGAGGACGATCCAAGAGGAGTGGTGAGAGAGAATATGAACATGTGACAAAGGCCAAAAAACAAAGAGTGAGAGAATTTGAGCAAGAAGCAACAAATAGCAAGAGGCAGAGGGCTTTTAGCAAAGCAGAAGGGAGGTCTAGGGTATCATATGCACAGGAAGTGGGGGTGATAAAGATCAATAAGGATTGCATTAAGCCAGGCCATGCCCTGCTCACCTCCCATAAGTCATAAATTATTATTAAAAGCCTCCAAACAAAAACATGCTATGTTTATATTTCATCCGACCTCTTCTATTGTATAAATATGGACCTTCTTTAACTTTTCTCAGATCAAAATCCTCAAAAGCCAACTTAGTTTCCAAATGTATGAACAATTACAACGCCCATTACAAAATGCTGAAATTTGATTTCGGATCTACCATTTATGAATACAGATTGCTGAAATTAGATTGGATACACCAAAATTCTCATTCCTTTTTTTACAGACTTCAATTTTACTCAGAGTGTAGGAAAATCTAGAGATTCTGTCCTGGTTTATGATCTCTGAATTGCCCTTGTTGGCTCATTGGTTATTAAGCATGTTGCTCACAGTCAAAGGTTTGGACACATGGATTTCATTGAGACAGATACTAAACAGTTACAGGCAACTATGCTGATTTAAATAAATTTAAATAATATTCAGACAACTTTTCCTCAGGAAAGCCAGTCTTCTTCAGAGGTGTCTGCTGATCGCTTTGATGTTTCCTTTGAAGTTTCCTTGACTTCCTCGCAATAATTCCATATTAATGGATTTCCTGATGAACAGTTGTCTTAAAAAATTAAACCGTAACATACTGTGATTGTCAATTTCAGACCTTAAAAGACGATTATGTCATCATCAGCAACACTTTTTGCATCTATTTTCTGCAGCTTTCTTTCTGTAGCTTTTGCAAATCTTCTCTTTCTGATGCAGAAATGAGCAGCATTAGTTTGGATTGTTTCCTGAAAGGCTTTGTGTCGTGTCCTAAATGCTGTAATTAGCTTCCATTAGATAGGATATGGTGGAATTTCTGAACGAAAAGCCTACTCAGGCTCTGTGTGCATTTACACACCCAAGCTGTTCATTATTACCACAGTGAATGGGCTGGGCGGAAGATCTGAACTTAATGGCCTTTCTTTCCTAAAGACAGTTGAATGCCTACGAGCACGAGCATATATAGTCTGATGAAGGTATACTCGTAGACACACACAAACACACTTTGATATTCAGATGCCGCCTACCAGTGCACGACTGTCAGTCACAAGCTGCCACTCAGAGCCCCCTCCAAATGCACACACACACACACAAACACACACACACACACACACACACACACACACACACACACACACACACACACACACACACACACACACACACACACACACACACACACACACACACACATCTGAGTGCTAATATTTCAACCACTCATGGCCCCTACCCACCCAATTTCACTTGCTCCCATTATCTCACTTCTATTGATCCACATCCACTCATCTGCCTGCACACCCAGAGAGCCTTTACTGGATAATTTTCAAGGGCATATATAAATACACAGCGGGTTGGGATGGGCGATTGCTTTTTAGTCGTTGGATGTTGCTGCTATTTGTGACATTATGTGTGACAAACAAGGAAGACGGACCTTTAGAGGGCGCTGTGGTTTGCTTTTGTAGAAACAGATAAGATTTGGTTGTTGGAATTAGGAAATAGATCAGTATTGTAAAGAAATCCATTGATTTATTTTCAACAAATTATTCAAAGATTTATTTATTAAAGGGTACAGTTGTGTGTTATCATACAGATTCCTAAAGTGGCAGAAATAATAGAGAATCCAGGGCTGGAAATGCTTTCCTAAAATGTAGGTATGTTTTTAGTATTCTTTATATTTAGAAATGTTAACACATGTACAGTCACTGACATTTACATTGAAAAAAAATGTATTTACATATATAAATTCAAACACTAAATGAACTTAATTGAACACAACATCCAACCCTCCCGTTCATCTACAAAAAAGTAAAATAAAATAAATGACACTAACCTAGACTTCCAGAGATAGTGAATACATGACACAACACAAATCAGGGAAAAAAAGTGAGGAAATAAGTACAGACTGATGGGAGAAAAATTCATAAATAATATACCCCGAGGTATTATTGAGCAGACATACTGAGCTTATTCTTGGAGGAAAATTAAATGTATGAACAAAATAAATTATAATAAAGGAATAACAATTAAAAATGTGCAGGAGTTGCTGATTTATGTATTAATTTTTTTTTTTAATCTATTTATTATG